>NC_142627.1:21246666-21549696 GCF_059453375.1 Lepisosteus platostomus | reverse complement strand
TAACTGATGACTTAATATCAGCAACATCTCCCACAGCTGTCCCATCTATCACCGTCTAGTGCAGGCTCACAAATTCAGACACACACAGTGGATGTCTAAAGCAGTGTGGGACCCTATGCAATGAAAAGCACTATAGAAAAGCAAGGAATTATTTATTGTCATAACGCACAAGACCAAGTTAATATCTAACACAAGCAAAGAGGATCAGCAAAAACCACTATCCCACGTGTACTGTAGCAGAGCTGAGCGCTCATTATCAGCTCTGCCTGTCACATACATCTTCATTAATGTACGCTAGGAGCCCGATGCTTACGTGCGTTTCAAACCCTGTGAAAACCCATTTCCTTTCTTTTTAAGGGATGGAACCATGACGAAATGATGCAAGCAATTCCTGCTCTGTTGATGAGCGATGAACAGCAGCCCGAGTGGCACAACAGACAGCTGCGCACAGTTTGCCAAATTTGACAGATCAGCAAAACGCAGCTGCAATTAGACGTCCAGGTCCCACTCTCTCACGCCATCAAGGAAACAAACCTCCGAGAAGTGCTGCAGCAGAGCGGGGGGGAGGAGGTCGTGTGCCTGGATGTCAACAGGAGGGCCAGTCCAGTTACTCTGGGCGAAGAGCTGCACGCAGGCCACAGCCAGTGCAAACAGCACGGCCTCCCTGCGAGACAAGTCAGCACACGTTACCGGACCACTTTAACACACAACGATACCTCTACTGTCTGCAAACTACAAATCCAGATGAACTACAAACTTAATTTCCATTCCCAAGCTTCTTCCTCAAATAGTTAAACAGTACTAAAAGACCACGCATGTAAAACAAACACGCACGCGTATATAGATTCCCCTTTCAACAAAAATGCACAGGAGACAATTTCCCATTCAAATGCATAACGCATTGCAGTCTTTTGTCTGCAGCAGAATGCTGTGCGTGAATCATTATCGTCACTGATGCAAAACTAACAATTACCAATAATTATGTAATTCAAAGAACAATTGCTTTTGGAGTGTAGTGGGTGGTAAAACCAGTGTGACAGTGATTAAAACCACAATCGCCAGTGGCATGATTCCAAAATGGACTTATGCTCCAAGACTGATGTAATACACTTGCCAGTCATTGTTCAGCACCGCACAATGTTGAAGCAGATGGTACAGTACCTCTCAGCCTTGTCATCCTCTGTGGAGTTGCTTAGGTAAGCCAGGACCTGCTTCTCCAGAAAGCCATCGATCTTCTGTTCCCCGGCACAGTCCGCACCCAGAATATCCAGGATGACAGGACTCAGCAAAACGCTTTCAAAATTCCCCTCCAGCAGGGACTCCAGCAAAGGACCACTTTCTGCAACACAGAGGGAAGAGTTGGTGTTCACCAAGGGTCAGCACTACACCTGCTGGTACTGAAGGTAATTACAGCCAGTTATGAATGAGAACTTTTCTAGAGAGCCACAGTGAAGCTCTCTCAGCATACCAAAGCGGGAAATGTCTCACTCCATACAGAACAAGCACCAGTCCTGCCAGAGAATCATCTTTCTGTTAGAGCAAGAGCCTTTACATTCCTCTACTTATTCAAATGCATTGCCATCTCATTTACAATACAACATATCAGATTAAATAAATGTTAATACCATTCCCGCAGGCAATGCAGAAGGAAGCGATACTGAAAACTTTATATGAAAAAAAAAACATTTATATGAGATTTTATCTACTTAAATGACAGACTTCCAAGTGAAATTGAACTCAGAAGATGAAACCATAATACATCTGACTTCTTGTTACTTTCTTAGCTAAAGGTCATTAATGCTGTCTGCACTGATCATTTCTAGTGGGAAGGCATCTGTATAAAAACATTAACTGAACTCAAAAGAGAAATGCTTTGTAGGTCTAATAACTCATCTCATAATACTTTGTGTTCTCATTAAGAAGACATTGACATGGTGATGGCAAATTTGTAACAATAAAAAACACTAAGCATTTTAAGTTTTTGTTGTACCTTGACAGAACCTCGAATATTTATAGAATTATAGTGAAGCTCCACAGTGAAGCTCCATGGAGGTTAATAAAATAGAATAATAAAATTTTGATTCCTTTCAAAAAATGGACCAGCGATGTAAAGAATGATCATCCTTTACTCATGTGAATGTTCTGTAACTGAAATATGAAGGTCTACCACAGCAGCCCAATTCATTGTTCGTCATTTAATCATGGAATTCAACCGCATCTCTGCTTCCACACTGCAGCAGCTGAGCACGTCACCGTTCTGTTAACCTAACTCGTCTGCTGTTCTCCAGTGCGTCTGACAGCGACGTTAATCATCCAGCTGGACGGGTACTAACGCTGCCGTTAAAACATTTATTAACAGTTATATCCCCATGCCCACTCACTGCACACGATAAAAACGACGGATATCCTAATGACTGCCATGCAGGGAGATGCTCAGAAGACACAGAAGGCAATACTCATAATTCTAGTTCACGATGTCAGGAGATACGGTGGTTTGCTTTCATAAAACAGAAGAGGCAAAATAAAAGTAAATGAGATTTGTCTTGCGTCTCGGAGCTCCATCCTGGACAACAGAGAGTAACAGTGGCGTTCAGGAGTTCATCGGAATCTGAAAGCTTTGCGCTTGCACACCCGCAGCAGTAGCGAGTGTCGAGTCGCGGTGTAGAACGCGTGTGTCGATTGGGCGTGTGGTCTGGAGCAATGACCCGCTCCTTCGCAAACGGGACATTTTCGTGACATTTGTTGCAAGATACGTGCAAACGTAACCGTCCTTCAGGACTGAACTGAAACGTCACCACGAGTTGGGTGCACTGACGGGGACTGTCAGATGCGCAGAAGGACCGGTCCGAGAGTCATTTATATTACATCATATGGAGGCATCATGCATGTTGATAGTGTAGTCGAGTACTGTATTACTTTAAAATACACCACCCAAAACAACTGTCCTACGAATTCGCATTATTAATAGCCTTGTTTACAACATTAATCGAAAAACGTGCCAATACAAAATTACTATGCCTTCTTACATAACTAAGTTATGTGCCCCAGCACTTATGTTGAACATCACCACATCACTAATTTGTAAAGTCACGTTAAGATATATTTTTTTAATCTCGACTCGTCTCACAAAACGCTCCGTCACTCACCTGCATTGCTGAGTATGTTCTGCTTCCAATCCGTAGCCTCGTTTTCTGTCAGAAAGCCTCTCAGAACAGGTATCTCCACGTCCCGAACCATATTTCAGGGGGGGGAAAAAGATCTGTGCTGCCTCGCAAAATGACGCCACCCGGCTGACTTAAATTTTTAAACGCTTTTATTTCCTCCGACCGCCACAACGGCCTGTACACCTCTGCGCGTCCTGCTTTACGAGTGTTTATATCATCCCATGTGCCGAGAAGAGCCTCAGCGAGCGGCCATGACACTTCCTGCGCAGCATTGTGGGAAGGCGAGCTGACGGAGAGTCGCGCTCATTAAGGGACCGAGGATGTTTTAAAAGAACTCCGTTATGAGGGAGGGTGAATGGCACGGTGTGAAATGTTCTTTTTTTCCTCTCTTATTTTGTCTTTCAGGCTAATTAACATGTATTTTAGGTCGAAAAGCAGGACTACACTAAAAGACTGATATCTAAACCCTTACTAAAAACGCTTCTGTATCTGCACAGCGTATAATAGTCTAACATTATGTGGCATTACGAAAGAACAGAAGTGGTATTAGGAACACTGCTGGTGTAAGCACAGTGTCATCAACTAGCACAGGTCTTGTGCAATTATTCTGGTGGTATTCTACTGTTTCTCATATCTGGAACCTGATTTTGGTGGGTACCCGTTTTCTGGTGTGGTTTGAACACGTTCTCCAGATTTGATCTTCAGTCGTCAATCGGCTGTGGCCAATGTGACCTGGATTGGCCCTTATCTGATCACGAGGTGATGTTTTTACCATTCCACTTTTTTTTAGATCACCGTTATCTTAGAACATAAAATCCATTCATTGATAGAGGCACAGTACCTTGCAGCAGGATAAACATTAATAATTCAATCCAACACCTGCTTTTTCAACTCCTTGTCTGCTTCTCTATTGTATTAATGTCCTTTAGCAATCACCACTTTTTTGCCTGAGGTGAAAAATTGCACCTGGTGTAGTTCCCTATTGACTTTATACAAGCCGTTGTAAGGGCACAAATTAAGAAAACCTCTCTACATGAAAACATCCTCAGTTATTAGACCAATCTAAAGTACAGCACAGAACTGCTTTAGAGGCAGTGAACGATCTGTTATCGTAATTGGTACTGTATTGAAAATTCCTGTGTTGCTTTATGCTGGGTGTTGCCTTCAACATTGTGATCGCAACATTGTCCTTAAACACCTCTGTGGATCAACGGACAAGGCTGACATTGCTCTCTCGGTCGGTTTGGAGTCCCACCCTGCGTACTACTAGGTGATAATGTGAATCAAATGGTCCTCAGGTTATGTATCTGTTTTTACTGGTATTCCTTAGGGGTCCTTCTTGAGCTCTCTATAATTACAGTCTAGACTTCTGCCTTAGGTCCAATGCTTCAGAAATTTGGCATTGTTCATCATATTTACGACAATCAGAATGATCTCACTTCTAAGTCAGTCACTCATCCTGCCATATGTTATCTTACAGCACGTTGCCAAGATACAAAATACTGAGCATATCAAATCTCTTAAGCTAAATGAAAACAACCTGTTTTAAGTGAAAACAGGTTAGTCAGTTCTGGGCAACAGCGATTGCCCAATTCAGAAGGTTGTTAATATTGAATTTTCTTCTAATGCTATAGTCATAGTGACTATGGTGCAGTGGAGAGTGTTGCTGCCTTGTTACTGGGGCCTTGGGTTCAATTCCTTGAGTGCTGTATGTGTGGCGTCTGTGTGGGTTCTTCCCACAGTCCAAAGACATGCTGGTGGGATAATGGGAGTTTGGGGAAATTGACCTTGGTTTGAGTGTGTGCTCTGGGATGGACTGGTGTTCCATCCAGGGTGTGTCCTGCCTGCTATCCATTGTTTGCCAAGATAGGCTCCAGCTCCCCCTTGACCCTGAATTGGATAAAGCAGTTAGAAAATGGATGTGTGGGTGCTGTAGCCATAGACCTTAGTGTGCTTCTTCTGTTTCAGGCTTTGAACCTCCTCATGGGGGATTGTATCTCTGGAATATGAAAATTGCTTTTTTTTTTTCATTGAAGTAATACTGACAGTATCGTATCTTGCTTAACTCTTTCTACGGCGGACTGGAGTAGCCGTTGGCTGTTCTGAATCCGGCCCAGAGTCTCCGTAAATCGTACCAACATCTGGAGCTTCACACCAACATGCTCTGCGCATCTTATGTTTAGCAGATGCTGGTCTGTTGTCAGTGCCCCTGGCAGGTTGTTACCTGGCAAACCTGTTTTACCTAAGCTAGAAACATCTTTGTCCAAATCAAATTCAGTCTGGGAATATTTTTAAAACTTGACGAAAAGGCTATGTTTAACTGATTATTGTCTTTTTCCTGTAGAATTCTTGTTTTTTTCATCATTTATTTTGTATCATGTTCCTAATTTGTGTTTTATTGTCGTGTGGTTGCTGGACAAGTAGTTAAAAGCAGAAAATCAGACAATACAGTGGAAAAGAAGCTGGAGTAATATAGCTGTTTGCTTACAAAGAGCATCTGTTCCAGCTGGATTCCAGTTGATCTTACAGCATTTGCCTGTGTCAGTTTGCAGTTTACATTCACAGGAAAATGGAAAACGTTACAGTGCTGTTTAATTAAACATGTCAAATACACTTTTTTAAATAAAGTACTGCGGCTTTATAAAACTGCACATTTGCATTTTAGTTTGGGGCTGGTCTTTGTTTTCATTTCTTTTCCTTCAGAATAATTAAGAATTTAGAATCTGTGTTTTATCCTGTTGGCTCCCAGTGCACATTTCCTTTTATTGGGTCTTTTTATTGTGTTCTATGTGTGCCCTCATGCACAACAGCAGAGCACTCTTTTATAAAAATGAAAGGTGTAATTTGTCTTGATTATCTGTACTGGCAGGAGGTTGTCAGGGGAACTCGTAAGCTCAGCTCAGGCTGGGTGAGACATTCAAGGCTGCAGGTCTATTCCCAGATACTGGAAGGTCCAGCCACTCCTCACTGGGCTTTTGAAAAAGAAATAGAACAAATCATTTAAACATGATTAAAGTAGAAATTCTAAATAGACTACATGCGACACGTCATTCAGAATTGTGTTGATTTAATTCTCATCACAGCAAGTGGTTGCTGGAAGTCTATGGCTGCCTTTCTGAACTGTTTCATGTAAAATGTCACGTTGACACTTTAATTAATGAAAATTATCCAGGTTTGCCCTTTATTGATTTTGAATTATTAGTTTGCTTAACAGAAAGATCATACAGCTCTTGAAAATAGCAGAGATGACTAATCCCGTGATCTGGCATCAAACAAAAACAAGTGCATGATTCAAAATCCCAGGAGCACAACAGCAGAGCTCTGACTTATTCCATATCAGCTCAGGACTCATTATGTACCCTGGGTTTATTACTTACTGTTCATGCATGACATTTCAGAGAAGGGTTATGAGATTTTAAACGTGATCAAATGCCCTAATGAAAGCCAACACAGGAGAAATGCTCTGAAACCCAGGCTGAGGATATTTATTTAATATTACTGGTGAAGAAAAACAGATTTCTTCAAACCTAATGACTGTAAAAAGCATAAGGTAAAGCAGACGGACTATTCAAACATGCCAGAGGGATACAGCAGGATGTTGCTTGCAGCTCCCCGCAAAACCCCAGATCCCCGTGTATATGAACACGCTTGTCAGATCACTCTGACAGCGACTCACGCGGTGTGACTCAAGCATTGCCACTGGAGACAAGAGGTCAACAATATCCCTGGGTCACTTGCTTACTGTAACCGTGCAATGAAACTATATAAAGAAATGAAATTTGGTGCTATGGGACGTTATTGCAAGGATACATCAATGTCCCTTGTTCATTCTGCTGCTGTCTAAAGGTTTCCTATTTGGAAACTTTTTGTTAAGAGCTTCCAATAACTGGGAACATTTGCCTTACAGCCAGAAGAGAAAAGCTTGGCTCCACCAACACCATGGCTTAATTTGATGAACACCCTGAGGAGAAGCTTTTGTGTTCACTCCGTCTGTTTGCCAAAGAGCAGAACAATTCCTGAACCTTTTCATCCATAATTTCAACTAGCTGTCTCTCAGACAATTATCCTGCATCACTGTTCAGATTCCCACACGGCCATACTCGATGGGGTTTATTTGTGTTGTCCCCAAATATCATTACCAAATACGGTTTTAGAATCGGAGGAAAGACAAACTCACTGCAGGAATATTGCAAACAGACAAAAAGGCTAATTCTACACTAACTGGTGGATATATCAGAACACATTTGTAAATTAAAGAAAATCATCAAACCGTGGTGCCGGATTTGCAGTAACTGCCAGTACATGTAAATATGCAGGTTTCCTGTGATGGAAGTCATGAAAACGTCACGGCATTTAAAAAGCACTTGTTAATTTTGATGTATTTTTTAGGTGGCAGCATGGCTTATGGTTGTAATAGCTCCAGCTGGTTAAACTTCGGATGCAACAATCTCTTGTTCCAAGTGAACAGCCATCAGACAGGCACAAGGTAGGACTCACCCTAGACTGGATGCTCGTTCATCGCAGGGCTCACGCATACGCAGGGACGATACAGGGACGCTAACCTAGGTGGCACACTGTATCTTAGTGCACCTGGAGACAACGCGCAGGAAGAAAATGCCAATGACACACAGGAGGGTACCAGGGATAGAACTGAACCCAGCATGCCACCTGAAGCCCACTTGCTAAAAATGCAGCGTGTTTTGGAAGCTTTAACGTTTGCTGCAGCAGCACAGATTCCAAAACACATTTGCAATGCTTATACAATATCTTTGTCAGAATATGGAAATTCTTAGATTTAGATGTCAGACGTCACAAAAGTGTCTCACAGCTGCAGATGCTTGCTGGGTGGAATTCTAACTTTGCAGTCACTTTGTGCGCTGCCATTGTGCTGATGAAGATCAATATAGAACATATTATTAATATTGAACAGACTGGTAAAAGAAATGATTCAAGACATTATGAAAGGATTGAAAACGCAGCTTGTGCTCATGCTTTGTAACAATGTCTGGCCGCCGTAATCCCACAATTAAAATTTACATCGGGGAAATGTAAATGCTTTCACCAAATGGAGCAAATGAAGAACCCGTTGACTACGATATGTACGCGTAGGTTTTATCTTGCGCGATCAGGTCTGCAGCTGATCAAGACACACATAAGCAATAGAGTCCGGGATTTTACCTTTTACTTCCAACAAGCTTCATCTGAGAGTCCTGGAATCCTTTGGTCAGGGACCAGATCCAAAGTGAAGGGTTAATCCAGTCATTGCACTGGGACTTCCTTGACAATCCACATTTACAACTTAGATCTTTTACACCTGACATGACCCGGGCTCGAACCTGCAACATCTGAGCTATGCGGCTCCACCACACCAGTACCTTGAATGGTTAAAGTACTCAAAAGGTCCTCCCTCTAAGGATGACATGGTTTAGAGATTCTGATCATTTCTGAATTGTTTTTCTTTTAGTCCTCTTGCCACATGACTTTGGGACAGTGTGCTTTGAGACGATTCACTACTAACATTTCTTAGTAAACATTTTCTCAGCTTATCAGTTCTAGATGGCTACAGAGATTCCCTGTAAAACATACAGAAGAAAGGAAAGTCATTTTAAATCTATTAAATAGTGAAAAGAACCCATTTAATAGAAAAGTTTTTATTATGTTCTTACAAAGGTAATTACTGGTAGACCAAACGAAAAAGAAAAACATTAAATTCAGTGCCAAAAGGTGTATTTAAAATCAACAGGTTTGACTATTACAATACTCAGAAAAGGTAACCTGCCGTTACACCATTAAGCAGGTTTATAGAAGACTGAGATGTTAGTCTTCTTGTGCTCAGTCCCAGTGGTTTAAATTATATTTTTCAACCAATTCTTTACAAAAAAAGGAAAAAGTCCTATAGTTCTATTCTATTCGAAAATGAAATTGCATTGTGTGTACCCTGTGTTTATATGCCACGTAAAAACCTTCCAAGATTTACAGCAAGACAAACAGAAATTCAGTTTTAGTGAATGAAAACCTTCAGTAGTATAGGTTTCCAGGACTAGATTTTTTATCTTACTAGGGTGTGACCGCAGTGAATTTAAAATGACATCTTCAAGAAAGGCACAGCAAGATTGATGTCAGTCAGTTTGTTCATTATATACAGACCCCACTGATCCAAGCATCCTGAGATTCATACATCGCATAAAACAAGTTGCATTTATTAAACTTGCATTTAAAATTAGTACTGTATAGGCAAAATTAAATAGGCAAACTCAGTAATTACAAGTGTATGTACTTATTAAACATGTATCCAGCAATAAAAAGGTAACAAGTAATCAATCATAGCAATAAAGAATGTCCATTTAGCTTTTATTGATGTTTACAGGAGTCTGTAGAAATCAAATAAGCAATGTAAATGGGCAACCATAAGATCTCTCAAATTGAAGTGTGTTCTTTTTTTTAAATAGTATTCTTAAAGAATGACCAATATATTCTTGGTTACAACTGTCCTTGCTCTAACAGTCAAAATGAAAATTAACATTCAGTAAACATTCTTTTCTAAAGGTAGTTCCCTTATGTAATCGGTGATTTCATCTGTCATTATGTATACATAAACAAGTTTAATAACATACCAATCAGTGGTTATTTCACAATTGAAAAATAAAAGCACAAAAAAAGTTTACACTCTTTTACAGGGAAATAAAAGATCGTTCGATTTAAACTATTTCCTTAAGGGCATAGCATAGTCAGCTTTTTTTGTCTGTTTTTTTTTGTTCCGTTTTTCCTCTGTAACTATTACATAATTAGATTCTTACATACAAATATGGACAAAATTTGGCTTGTGCTTGAAAGCCGTCAAGTCTGTGGGCGCGGCGCGGCTCACAGCCCCCCGTTGCTGCAGTGCGAGTCCGCCCCGCTGCTGCTGCTGCTCGGCTTGTCCGACTCGTAGGAGGGCGACTCCGCGGCGGAGCTCTTCTCCGAGAACTCCTCGCCGTCCGGCTCCAGGCCGTCGGGACAGGGCAGCTTCAGCAGCTCCTCCCGCAGCTGCGCCGTGTGCCGCTGGGGGGACAAACACACGCGGCCGCGGCCGGTCACCCGGGGCTGCTCCTCCCCAGGTCCCACAGATGGTCAGCGACCCCAGTGTTTGAATGTCAGCTCCCTGCCTCTAGTGGCTATGGATATACTACTACCGGAGTAATACAGTATTGCAAAAAATAATCCCATCTTCTTTACTAATCGGATTTTGCTTCTTTTTGCTTTTTTAGTTTTGTCCCTGTTCTCACTTGTCTCCTCCTTAGTATTGAGCGCCATTCCCCGGAGAAAGTTTCATTTTTTATTCATTTCACAGCACATAAAATCCACCGCCATCATTAGAAGATCAAAATATTACTGCCATTTGTCCTGTTTATTATTCCTCAGTTTGACGGATTACAGAAAAGATCTTTTCAATGCTGATTCAACAGACTGCCCTTGACTGTAACATGTGAATGGGATACCTGCAAGACTTCCGAGACCATCAGGACACGACGTGGGCATGAATCTGTCTCGACAGGTGATAAAAGACTGAGACTTGTCCTGTGTGGCCAATTCAGACTTAATTAACCCCCCTACCACTGGGGGTCAGGGGAAAGAAGATTTATGCTTTTCAATTCACCTTGCAATCTTGCCACATCAACAGCCAGCACGCTTTCAGCATCCAGCTGAATCCGATAGATGATAAAATCACATGCTGAACAATAAAAACGTGAACTAACAAAGATTTTAAAGGGAGTGGATCACAGCCAACTGTTCTACCTCTCTCCTAGTTTCACTTCCACACATCCATGGGCTTCAAAGATGGTGTCACTACCTTGAGCGCCACCCTGAGAGCAGAGTATAATTCTGTAGAAAAGTGTAGGTGTCAACTTTGCCTTTAAGATGACTCGATGGCATCCTTACTGTGTGTCAAGCGACCCTACCTTGAGCGCAGCTGCGTGATGAGACATCGTCCTGCCCACTCGCTTGTCACTGCTGTACTGCTGGATGTCGGCGATCCACTCCTCACACTGGGCCATTACCTCTGCTCTCTTCAGGTAGAAATGCTTGTGTATGACCTGGGAGGAGGAGGCAAGAGAAAGAGGGAATTAGCTGGCTTCCACAAAAGCCTCACAGATCCCATTAACAGCCTTCTCTTCAGAGGGCATGGCTGTTTACGACCGTGCTGTTGTATGCAATCTTCTGGGTACCAGGACTGTTTAGGCTGCTAGTCCCCATTCTGTGTGAAAATTTTCTAACACCTCTGGCGTCAACCTCCAGGCAGCACTACGATCCTGAAAGGTTTATAATTTTTCGACACCGCATTAAGGAGAGAGAGAAGAAAAAAGAGAGAAGGGGAAAACATAAATCTGTTTGATGGAAAGCCCTGAAAGCAAAACTTTTATGGCGACTAACAAGAGAAAAAGCTTTAGAGTTAGAAGCTTGATGTTTTCTTCTGGTTGTTCCTTTCCCGCTGGCTATGTCCTCAGAGCAAGTCTCTTCTCATCTCTGAAAGGCTCCTGCACACCCTCGCCCCCACAGCTGGGCCCTGTGATTTACACCACTTTCGCATCACGGCGATGATGAGTCTGCCAGTCTCCACAGACAGCACCAAGGTCCTGGCTTCTGTAGAGTCGGAGGATTGATTCGCCAACGGCAGGCCCTCGCCGCACCAATTGATCTGCCAGCACAAATCAGCCACTGGCGCAGCTGAACAAAGATACCCTGCAAAGTCGGGGAACAGTTCCTGCACTCTAGTAATATTCAGTTTGCTGCTCCTTAGCAAACCTTCCTCCAGCAGTAGCTAATCACACTAATCATGCCATCATGTATAACCTCTCCATTTTTTCAAATTAATTTGATCAAATTTTAATTATATCTTATCAAATGCTTTAATGTGGATATATGGCTTGAGTTGATTTAGGTGTACTGTGTTCAACAATCTCTTCATTTTACACTGATTACAGTAGGTTCTATGTTCTCATTGAAGACCTTATCAGGTGTTGTTATGCCTGTTAAACAGTTCCCCTTCAGCAACTTTAACTTACAGTTTAGTACTCATTCCTTCATTCCTCCTATTGCAGTCAGTTAATATCGCACTCCCTGAAAACATCAGGCCGTGACCTAGCTGGGCCTGAGACCGGATTTGAAGCTGACTCGGATTTGGTGAAAACTTCCGATAACCACGATTTCCTTTGTGCTTCGGCATGATTCAACACCGTAATAAGAACTGTGATGCAAGAGCCATGGCGTGTGATTTAAAGAAGTGAAAGAAAAATCCTGTTTCTAGTTCCCAAACTAGCTTGATCTAGGACAAACTTCAAACACCTGAAAGACTGTACTGGAGTATAACTTTACAAATTCTGAAAGAGCTTTACAAAATACACTTCAGCCAGTAGCTTAACTTGGCAAGGCAGAATCCTTCTTTAGCTGTTGGGCCAAAGACTTCTCCTTACAGGTGTGCTTATACCGAGCTGACCATACTAGGAATCCACTATGATTTATGTCTTTAATACTTTAATTGCAGAGAAAACTACAATAAAATAATGCACTGCAAGTCAGTTCCTTTAGATGCATTTTTTATGGAATAAAAATAACTGGACCAACAAAGCCGTCAACACAATGGGGTCAGGCCGCACTTCTTAACACTAATGTCTGGAGATGTTTCTGGAGAGAGTGTCCACAGTGTGCACCGCGAGGAGAGGACACCTTGGCAGAGGTTACCTGAGCCTGTCCTTCCCCAGGCTCTCTGGGAACAGAGCAGGCGAGTGGGTTTCAACATGCTGGCTTATCTGTAAACCCCGAGTGTGGACAATATGACTTCAAGAAATGTTGCTAGAAAGAGTCAGTGTAACACTGCATGTCCAACTAAGGATGTTAACGGTGTTCAATTAGGAAATACGAGGCCTGACATAATATTTCATTCTAGCTGCTTCTTAAGCACAGCTTTTACAGCTGTAGGAGTACACTCATTGACCACATGCAGTAATGGTTTCTGACTTCTTAATTCAAATTCCCTAATGCTTCAAGGGGGCAATGTCAGGGAGACAAGAACACTAATCTGAACACGCCTGGCTTCTTAATTGACTTAGTTAAGATTTACTGTCAAAGCTATCCTATGGCTTAAAAGCCTAAATAGAACACACAACAATGGAAATGAAATGAGGATACAGATGAGTCTTGTTCACCAAAATAAACTGAAGTAAATTGACAAAATGCACCTTTCTTTCTAGATTTCAGTCAGAGCTGAGAAAAGTATGTTTGGCAAACCAAGCAGTTTGGCCCAAAGAAAAAGGATCTGGAATCTTTAAGGCATCTGTATTTATGTCCAGGAAATTTCTTCTTCATAACTAATAATTCAATCCATGCTGACCTTTAAAAAATTATATAAATAGTTCAGTACTAGGAAAACATGCATCCCGCACAAAAAAATATTTGTAGTGTTATGGTAATGAAGAGTGCCAATGTAGAAATAGAAAGCGTCCGCAGAAACGGCACTAAATTGCAAGAATCTTTCAACACACTAAATAAATAACGGAAACTAACACAACAGTTTCAGTTCTAATTTGGCTATTGTAAGATCTTTCTTTCATTATTTAATTTTTCTGCCAGCAGGTATAAAATGTGAGACCCACTGTGCACTAATGTGCAAATGAAAGCAGATCTCCAGATGCCGTCCGTATGAATAGCTGCCGATCCTGAGGCTGGTCCTTTGCTCAGTGTATCCAGGGCTAAATCCTGGACTTTGGGAACTGTGCCCTTCCTGACGCTGCTCCACTGTTATGGAATGCCCCTACCCAGTTCTCTACGATTCCAATTCCTTAAACCTTTTCAAAACTGAACTCGAACTCAGCTTTTTACCACGGCCTGTATCGGTATATAGCCCTATATTCTATCTATATAAACATGTATGGGCTTGTTTAGTTTTTCTTTTGCTTTTTATTGTCGTTTTTATTGGAAAGGTCTCAATAATAATAATAATAATAATAATAATAATAAGGACATCCATGACAGAGACTGCACTGTGTCAAAGCTTAGATGACGAGAATGTGCAATTCTAAAACTTATAAGAGCGCATTTCAATTAAGACCTCAGTACTTAAAGCATTCAACCACAATTTCAATTACATTTTCATCAGTAGCAGGCAAATGGAGAGGGTTTAGGATGAGAGTTATCTGCTCTCTGTTGAGTGATTACACCTCTCAGAGACTAACTACACTGGAATTTATCTTGCTCCAGCATATTCCCCATCAGCGCAGCGAGTCAAGCTACGCGTCACCTTCCTTGTGAAAACCATTAGAAATATTGCTCTTTTTGAGGCTGGGAAAGGAACAGATCACAATCTGTCTACATTATCCCGTGTCAAGGACAAGAGGAAATCATACAGAGACGCAGAAAGAGACAGCAAAAGACGACTAGATCTGAAGGATACAGTCAGGCTACAAAATTAAGTGTACAGCAGACAGACTTGTTGAATATTAATATCTAAGGGCTTCATGATTGACTAGCCTCTCATTCACTATCTTGTTCAATACACGCAGGAGACACTTGTTTCCTTTTATTACAAACCATTACAATTCTAGCAAGTAAAGCTGGCACTTAAACGTTGTTTAAACATATAAATTATACGTTTTTAATAATTTAGAATTCTGTGATAAGTAAATCATAATTCTCAAAACACGATTTTGAATATATGTATATTAACATTAGCAAATGTATTAATTGGTAAAAGTAACTAATATCTAATATCATAGATGGCATAAAACATTAATTTGAACTTCTGTACCTGCTTTGTAACTTTCATTCATTTGTCCTTTTTAGTTATTGCCAAGGGGCTTGAGATCTGAAAGGCAGTACATAAAGTGAAGTGTTCTACTATTATATTGGACCTGACGTGCCGAAATGGGTTTGTTGCCAGATATTTCAGCCCTTCTTCAGCCCAGCGGAGCCCTGCCCCGCCCCCCCATGCCCAGGAAGGCAAGCCGAGACACTGGGTACCTCTTTAAAGCACGGGGAGGGGCTGCGAAGCTGCTCCAGCATGGCCCACTTCACCGTCGCCTGCCGGATGTTGCCATCGTACTCCCTGGAGCTCTGCGTGCCACTCGGTGTGCCCCGTGAGCGCTCGTACCCGGGCTCGTTGAAATACGGCTCTGCCACAAGGATGAGAGACTGCACCGACACCAGAACCTGCGGGCAGGGAGCACAAGTCACAGCGCGTCAGCGGCCCGATCGCCGTTTCACCGGGGAAAGGAAAATGAGACGAAGGTGTACGGCCCGTCTTCATCAAACTGGGGTTTTCTTTCAACAAGACCTGCAAATCAAAAATGTCTGTGAAAAAACGACGACATCAAAGCCAACAAGAATATCAGAGAATTGATATTGGCACTGCAAATTAGACTGGTTAGTGACTTGCCTCCATCCATCCATAGTGCAAAGCACAGAGAAATGGGACACAGCCAGGAGCTACAATATCACCCTGCAACTCACAACTGGCAGCCCACTGAAGCTCAGCGGGTGTGAGCCTGGCCAGTACCTCGATGGGAGAGTCCTGGAAAAATCTAAGGTTGCTGCTGGAAGAGGTGTTAGTGGGACTAGTATGGGGTGCTCACCCTGCAGCCTGTGTGGGTCCTAATGTCCCAGTATAGTGATGTGGACACTGCAATGTAAGAAAAAAGGCGCCGTCCTTTGGATGAGATGTAAAACCGAGGTCCTGACTACTCGGAAATATATTTTCTGAGTAGCTACAGCACGACTGCCTTTATGTTTTGTAAGCCAACATCATCGAAGAACATGTGAAGAAGAATGTGAAGAAGAACATCGAAGAAGCTACTGGGACAAATTAAAAGAAACATCCCATAGGCCCAAAAAACAGTTTTTGTGTTCCAAGGTGAATATCACTGCTGCATTACTTTTATATCTAGCTCACAATGTTATCCCAGGCGACGGACTACACGTTTACCGACAGCCAGTGAACAATGAGCCGCGGATGAACGTCTGTTCATCAGAGCGCGTGTGCTAAGAGATCCTGTGTTTACAGACACCGGATCGCTGGGGTCGGACAAAAGTAGCATTTAATGGAAAGTGCTGGGTGAAGGACAGAGCTGCTCTGGGGCTAGAGGTGATACCAGAAGCAAGAGCAGTACCGAGGCTCCTGCAGCGCGTGCGGACGCCATTGGGGGATGTGCAGATGGTTCGACGATACCAGCGACGTCTTGACCCCCTGAGCGAAGCTGGCATCGCACACAGATTGATAAAACCAAAACACAGACATGCAGGATGTGACAAGGATGTCGAAAATGCACAATAGTGAGTAGGCCAAGCAGCTGCGAAGCATTATAGAGCTCACTGCCTAGTTTCCACTGCTTTCTGCAATAATTCAGAAATGAACAATTCAGCTAATGCCACATGATGTACATTTGTCCTAATATTGATATAGACTAGAAAAATGCCTTTGCACTAAACACACTGGTTGTAATGTTAGCTGCTTCTTATTTTTTTCTTTTATTGCATAATTCTTTCATTGTTGACTCAAACTGTACATCTACAGTATCGTTTCCCTGCAGCATACAGTAATATCAACCTCTTGCATAACATTACAGTTAATTTAAATGCTTATTAAGTGCATTTTTCCGAGTATATTGCCATCCTTGTTATAATATAGTGCAGACATATTCAACTAAAATGCCCACAACAACACAAGGGAGTGACTACAGTGTCACTTAGATTTCTCAGTCGTTTCTCAGCATCTCACTCTATTCTGTTAATCGGCAGAACATTCTAAGCTGTTTCTCTTCTTACAACTTATGTGTTGTTGTCAGATACGTCCAGCTCCTAGGGAACAGCTTGTCCTTCACTACTGCTTTTAAATGCTTCTAAAGATAACTTCTACTGCCCCCTGCAAGGTGAACAGCTTGAATTCACCCATGAAAAAAGATAAACGTATATAGATTTGCTGCAGTCAAACCGTTTTACTGCAAGAGACCCATCAAAGAGCTGCTGATACTCACAGATTAAAAAACAAACCTCCTCATTCTTGCAAGCATGATCAAATAAATGCAGATCACAGGACAAATATTACTGTCACTGATTTTACATGGATAGATTTTTGTCATGTGTTTACAATGCTAAACACTATATGCCTTTCAGTTCATGTACCCAATATGTGTGTACATTTTAAGGCTTAAAACCTCAGATGTCTTGGATCGGGTCCTTGTGTTGCTCTGCTCTGTGTTCCAACTCAAGCAGTCAATTAAACAACCAAATTATTTTCTAAATTGGACATATATAGGATTTTTCGTAAAGTCTTTCACAGTTGATTACACAAGGCATTCACTTCAGGTACAGTTATCTATAAATCTCCTCAGAGCCTGGTTAAAAGTAATGCAATTATACAGCAAATTAAATAACTACACCAGCTATGTAACAGAGAATGTGACTGGAACAAGAATCAGAAGCCAAGGCAGGAATCACATTTGAGACCCCTGTTATAGATGGGACTGTAATCTGCTCTTTAATCCAGTAATAAACACATTTTTAATGACACCACTGTCCAGTTATTCTGCCTTCAAATGCTTTGAAATATTGGTATAAATATACTAGGAGAAAAACAATGTAGTAAAATATTTTTACAATTTACTCAATGCAGAGACAAGTTAAAATCTCATATTGACTGTATATTTCCTTCTCTTTGTTGTAGCAAATGCTGTCCACAGATGGATGGTAGGTTCAGTGCCCATGCCATGTTATCATGCCAAGGTTCTGTGCTCATTTGAATTGCTCTCAGGAACCACAACAAACATTAAGTCTTACTTCAGTAGGGCCTCTAACACAGATTTTGTCTTGCAAACTTGCTCCTTGCAAGTAAGCCCAAATAAAAGCTCTAGTTTCATTTCTTAAAAAAGGCCAAGTTACAGATTGCTAGGTACAGTATTACTCAATGATCATAAAATAAAACAATGTTGTTTTTTTATCCCTGATCAATTATAGTTTACTAAAACAATGAGGAAAATGGGATGACAACCAAGTGCCAGTATGATTTCAGTTTAATCAACTGCTTAATTATGATAAAAAGATGACACCAAGTAAACTGCTTGTTTAAAATGCTTTACAGGAATAACTGAGCCACTCAGTATTTGAGAATCATTCATGTTACAATAGCAATATAAAAAAACACTGGGAAGACAGTTCCTATTGTTTCCAGGCAGCGGGTACATTTCTCCTATCTTGGGCAATAGGATTTATAGCTTTATTACACTGATAAATGCAACCTTATAAACAAGCTTCCCAGACACCACAGCCAGAGTGAATCTAGTGCTTAATTCAAAAAGATATCACAGCTTTACAATCCCGTACCACAGATCTAAAACTAAAAAGCCCTTTTGTACCGAACCATCCACTGATGTTTGTACCACATTAAAGCTTCATATCACGATGGATTACACTGCTAATCTGGTGCAGGTCTGGAGTGACCAGACCCACCAACGTCACCATCAGCCAAGCTGTAGCTATGGGACTGAGAAGCAGCTCTACCTGGCATAGTGCCTAGGTGTGGAAAGCACATGTCTGTGGGGGGAAAACAAGATGGTGACATACTGCACTAAACAATATGGAGGCTAGATGCCGTCCCTGTGTGGATAGTTACTGATTAGGGTGACTCAACATAACGGAGTTCTCCCTTAATTTATGCATACTGTATCTAGCTTTGTGGTATGATCTTTTTGCACCTACTATCATATCAATAATCACATTTTAATGAAAGCCCCATTCTAAATCCACAATTTGAATTGAAAAACCGTAATAATGCCAACACAACGTAAAGCAGAATTCATGGTGTCAGTTACTTGTCTTACCTGTAAAAAGCTTGAGGTTTGAGGGTTCCACTTTTCCTCTGGTCTCCCATGCCAGGTGTTGAGAATACTTAAGCACACCTTCAAACACAATGAAAGGGAAACATGAGGATTCTTTCGTTAAAGAAACCGCAACAGTCATTTTTCCCCCCCACATTGTCATCTTAAATCTACCATGTGAGATTTGTAAGCCATGAAATAAAGGAACATCAGTGGCAATAATCCATGACCCTGTGTGTCAGGAGCACTAAAGCAACACAAACTAGATAAGATCAGATCACTTTATTGGCCATATCCACATTTTTGTATTAGGAATTTGTCTTATCGCGTAACCCAACTTGCTCTCCATGAGACACACAGACAGGGAGAGAAGCTGGGGGTCAGAGCGCAGGGTCAGCCCTGGATCAATTGGGGTTAAGGGCCTTGCTCAGGGGCCCAGTGGAGTAGGATTCCTCTGCCGGCCGTGGGATTTGAACCCGCAACCTTCCTGCCACAGGCGCAGATCCTGAGCCATAGAGCCACCGCTCCTCCAGAAAGTAGACGTCTGGAAAGTGGAAGACTGAACGGAGCCTTTCCCATGCAATCTGCTACCTCGCCTTTCACGCGCCACTGTGTGACTGAAACGGGCCGCAGCCTCGCCTCAGATGTGTGGCGAACGACATGACTTACTTTTCCGTCGTTGTAGAGATTTGGGTTGAAGCGCACACTGTGTCCTCCAGTGGTCTCCAGGTTGACGAGGGGAGGTGAGTTTGGGTAGTCTTGAGGAAAATACACATCAAACTCAAAGCAACCATTTGCATAAGGGGTATCTGCAGGGCCAGTGATAAGAACCTAGAAGAGCACATGAAGAAAACAAAGGCGCTGAACATTAACATTGCAAATTTTCTCTCCAGGAATAAAAACAATGTCACTGCCTTCTTAACAAAAAGGCTCTCAAATTAAAACAAGACAATATTTATTATGGTTAAAGAAACACATTTTAATTCTTCTTCGATTAATCATCCTGTGGGGTCACAGCCACTCAGAATGCCATTAAAGCCATAATTTAAACCCTGCACTTGAAACAAATTACAAGAAATCACATACTAATACCCTTAACACCCTTTATCAGCTGCAGTCTTTCCTCAGTCCTGCAATCTACCAAATAATTATAGAAGGAAACATTTTACATTGTCTTTGGTATATAGTATAGTTCTGAATAATAACTCATACTGAGATCATTCATCCCTTTTCTTACATGGTCTTGGTAAGCAATAGGCACAAGGCGGGACGCCAGCCCATCTCAGAACACACACTGATACTTTCCCAGAAGCCAGTTAACCTATTAATGTGTCTTTAGGCTGCGAGAGGAAACCAGAGCACCTGGGGGAAAACTGCTCAAACATGGGGAGAACATGCAGTTCAAATTTCACGCAGGTGGAAGGAAACCCGAGGCCCCAGGACTGCAAGGCAGCAATGCTAGCTGCACCACGCCACCCAAACTGAAATCATGGAGGACAGTTTCTGTTTTAACCTGTCAGTTTTGGGCTTCTAGCTGGAGGTCCAGCTTCCGGGACTCACAAACTACATGTGCATGTTTACAAAGGCTGTATGTGACCGTAATGCATATGTTTGATTTCGCATTGCAAAGCAAGAGTCACCTACACCGTTTTGGCTAAAAAGGAGTGGCAGACACTATTCAACAGCAGGCCAGCCGCCTCTGTTTTATTTTGACCAGATTAGTCTTTTTAATGGAAGGTCTTTCTAGCTGTTTATCTACTATTGTGTCCAACAGAGAGGTCCTGCTTATTAAATTAATGGTGCATTTAATTGGTCTACCGCTATAATCAGATAGCGATATATAAAACTGATCAATATATTATTTTTTTCTGATATGTAGCACATTATGTATTGATGGATTTCAATATCATTTTGCACAGTCAAACTGTGTACCAGACGTGTTCATATATTCAGGATTCAGCAGACACGGCTCATGATTTTAGAAAGGCTGAGAAGTCCAGGGCCTTTACCTTCATTATGTCCAGCCTCTCCTCGTCACACCTCACGAAGACGCTGGAGGAAGAGGAGAGCGGCAGGGAGGTGGAGAGGGTGACGGCTTCCTGCGCGAGGCGGCGGGCACGGGCAGCACTGTTGGCGTCGCTGGCGTTCTTCACCTGAGACATGTAATGGTAATTCACTTTGAACACTAGCTTGCCGTCCTCGTCCTCAGAAACCATCTCAAAGGTGTCTGGAAAACAAAAAACAAGACAAAACAAAAAAAAGGTTGTGCTTGGCTTGTGCATTCATCAAGGACTGTCTTTCCTCGCTGCCCTTGGTTCCTGTTCCCTTGTTAATCCAATTACTTGAAACCTCTCCTGCCTGCAAATTCAAGAGCGGGCGGCAGCTCGGAGTCCAGCAATCAAGCCGACGCGTGAATGACAAACGACAGATGTAGCAGCTCGCGATGGTCTGGCAGCCGGTCCGCGCTTCGCCAGATTTTCAGAGGGAATCCGGAATCCTGACACTTCCAAAGCTGTGGAGGATCAGAACAACGCCAGCCGTGGGGGACGGGGACATTTCCCACAGTTGTTCGCCACTTACCAAACTGCAGTTTCTTCATGGCAGCAACATATTTTTCCTCCAGGGAACGCAGAACTGAGAGCGGCTTAGGTCTGGCAGCTGTTTTCTTGGAAGATTCTGCCAGCTTTTTCTCTGTTATAAAAAACAAGTCCAACCAAAACCATTAGAGACAGGCATTGTAAACAACTGGGTGACGCTGTGGCGGTCGATACGGTTGGCGTCTTTCAAGAAACGGCTAGGTCCCTGGATCAATTAGTTACTAGCAACCCGATGAGCTGGATGGGTTCAAAGTCTTCCTCTTGATTGTAAGCTTTATGCATTCAGTCTTGAGATGATGCTGCAATCTGCAATATCCACATAAAACCACAGCTTCAGCACAAGAGCTGTGGTTCATATAGTGCACTCACTATAATTGAGTGCACCTTACAGTCTTATTTAAGGGAAATATATGAATACAGTACTAATTTACTTTATAAGCTTATTTGTAAATCATTTAACAAATCATCTGTTTCAATTTGGAGGCTTCCTATTACAGTGAAACAGTGTTGCTAGTCACAGATAATGCCATTAAATAATGTGCTGCTGTAAAGCCTCTTTTCAAACCATTTTGTTTAAACCCAACAAAGCACATTTATTTGATACCAATGTCATGGCCAACCTCAGAGAAAATACTGCTTAAACCTGGCACAACTGAATACACCACAAAACAACAAGATGTGTTCTTTTCTAAAAGTAATTCAAATTATCCACTTTATTTTGACTAGATTAGTCTTTCTAATGGAAGGTCATTCTAGCCGTTTATCTACTATTGTGCCCAGCAGAGAGGTTCTCCTTATCAGGTTATTGGTGCATTTAATTGGTCTGCCGCTATAACGAGAGATACATAACATTGATCAATAGATTCATTTTTTGTAGCACATTATGCATTGATGGATTTCAATATCATTTTGCACAGTCATAAACTATGTACCAGATGTGTCAATCTGTCATTATTCAGCCGGCCACCACACTGTGAAGATGTGCTCATACAAGTGAAGCATCTCTCAGGAGGGAAGTTCACCACAAGTCAGCTTACACTTATGATATGGATTTTGCACCTCAAGTGCCAGCATATGGATATGTGGTTTTGTATCGCGGCAATCCCCAACATTTACTTACTTGCCACTGAGGGGCTCTGTGTTACAAACGACTGCAAAGCAAGGGAGGAAACTGATAATGTATGTGGTGCAGGGGGAGGGCAAGACGTTTGAATCCAACAGCACACACTCATCAATGAGCAGCTCTTTATTCCCTGGTAGTAATGGGACACCTGGGTTTGCAGCACTGCATTGACGACCTGGTAATCTGGCTACAGAGCCAAAGGTATATACTGTCACTTTCAACAGTGCATTTGTTTCAGCAGATTATTAGACACACAATTGATTATACTGTAAGGTGTCTTTTATTAATTAAGACTTTAGTCTGGTTTCAGGCTTTCAGGATCGAGCTCTGTGCACGTTGCTCATTATGTAACAAAGAAAGACTGATTATGAATATTAAACAATTAAAAATATTACATGCTTAAAGAAAATTGGTTTGCTTTAAATAAAAACAAACAAAGTCAAGCTGGTTTCAGCATAGAAACTTCAACAAATATTTAACGGTACTAAACATTTCCATCTAGGTGTTTTAATTCACCTGTATTAACCTTGTACCTTAATCCTGGATATCTTAAAATAACTAAATGCAAGTTTTTTGTGTATTTGTTGTAGTTTCACCACACTACTTTTTTCAATTGAACTCTTGAGTCATGGTACTGTAAACGTTTCTTGTATAACAAGTTGACAACCTAATGTTGGAATACTCCTTCTACATGAGTACATTCAACAGAGGTACTGTACTTTCAAGCAGAGTGACCTTTTCGGTCTTAAGTCATGCTATAATTACTGCACAATAATGACAACTTTTTAAATCAACTCTAAATTACTGTTAAAAGGAAGCACTCCTACCATATTTGAGCACTTCTTACTGTTTTTTCTAAGTGAGACCATGAAGTGCTAAATTATAAACACAATGGCCACTGTCCTGATCAACTGCACTGTTCTTTCTTACCAATGCTTCTGGTAAAACCTCATCATTATCATCTTATCAAGATGATCGAGTTCTTCTGGTTCTGAAGTGAGTTAATAAAGCAATACCCACTCCTCTGCTTCGATCAGATTCCCAGAAATGCTTTATTATGAATCATGAGCTCTACCAAGGGCTTGAAGAAAAGGCTCTGAATGACAAGATCATGGATAAATCAGGACTCGGCGAGCTCTGCACCTTGATGTGCCTGCCTCAGGCTGGTAGTAGCAGCGTAAACAATCTCTGCTGTCTTCTGGATGTCCGGTACCAGAAGAGTAAGGCCTTCTGGCTCAGGGTCTGATGCTTCTGCTTTCACAACCCCTTTGCTTTTATCTTTTTTAGACCTGTAAGAAAGAGTAACATCACTATTGTGCACAGAAGAAATAACCTTAAGCAAATTGCTGGCCGCTGGAAATTGCTCTGAACTGTCATGTGAGAGAACCCATTAGGAAGAACTCATGACCCACAAAAACAAGTCTCAGGCGACTGTAGGTTCGGGTCCTAAAACTGCTGCTCTACAACTTTCCAATTGCAAAATTCCTGTAAAGTTCTCTTATTATTTTATCATTTAACTACAACCCTTTCCCAAGATTGCCAAAAAATCTCTAATGAAACTAATCTCTGAAAGACCTTCACACATTTTTTTAATGAAGCTTCAAGCCTTTCACAGTAGTTTACATTATTCACAAAATATATGATTCTATAACTGAAATCTTTTGATCTGACTAGTAATTCATGCCAATTAACGTTTACATTTTCATTATTGAAACTGCTTGTGATGGTAAAAATTATGACCTTAATATGGTGTGTACTCTGTGTATGGATACCTTTGTATGCTGCAAATTTCTAAAGTTGAATCTAAAATGATAGTTTACAATTCAAGGCCAGCACACTAGGAAGAAGCAAGACACAGTTCCCAAGTACGAAACAGGTGCAAATCAAATAGTTACACTTAAAAACCATTTGAAAGGTTTAAAAAATTAATCCTGTAACTAATAAGTTCAAGTTTAGGAAAATGTTGTAAATGGTTCAGAGAAAATAACTTAAAAATCAAAACGAAGAGAATGTTCTGCAGAGATCTTAAAGTAACTCAAGATTCAAAGACAGAAAAAAAGAGTGAATGTAAAAGCACCACTGAAAGAAGATATCAGAATCAGCAAGAGTGAGATCAAAAACAATACGTAAACAGAGGCTACTCATAAGGCAAAGCATACTGTCCTGTTAGAGTAAAAGAATGGTTCAGGTTTAAGTAGTAGTTTTTGAGATTATGTAGAAGTAACATTACATTAAAACAAATAGCAAATGTATGTAATTAATATTTCAATCCGGCTTTTACAAAAAATAGTTCAATGTCAACTACATAAATGCATCGGTACTGAGTAATTTTAGCATAAGTGACATTGAGATATTACAGGGCTTGGACAGCTTAAAACTAATAAATCACCATGGTCCAACAGTATTTTCCCAGTGGGTTTTAAGGGGGGGGAGGAATGTTATTCAAAGACCGTTAAGTGGGTTGTTTCAATTGTGAGTAAGAATGCGAACTGTATCCACAGATTGCACCATTGCAAATTTAGCACCAATTTAATTAAAAGAGACCGTCTTACTGTCCATCTGAAAAGGTGCGGAAATGTTAGAGTAACACTAGAAGAATATTGATTAAATAATTACATTTCATGAGACACCAGCACACTTGACTGTCAGCTTCTTTCCAGTATTTAGCACTGCGCACACAGTCCATTGAACCTCATGGTGATTATTCCTTTAATGATTCAGAATGATTACAGCTGAACTCCCAGCACGTTGGGTGACAAAGGTATGCAGACATGAGAAACTTGGGAGAAACTCGTGGAAAAATGAGGTATGGCTACCACTAGAATGTTAATTAAATGCTAAATACTGACTTCACTAAACCACAGACTGGCTCTGGGTAATTCTAAAAAGGGCACAAGGACAGGACTTGACTGTAAGATTTTTAGGGTAACCGAAATAGTGCAGCAGTGAAGTGGCTTATTAGGCTTGAGACAGGGTGGGCGGTATCTGACCTGAGCCTGTTGGTGTAGGTGTCCACGCAGGTCTTCATCTTGGCCAGCAGCATCCCCACCGAGGTGGGGCTCTCGGAGTGCTCCTCCTCCTCGCCCGGCTCCCCGGACAGCGGCAGCAGCAGCGGAACCAGGGCGGTGCAGGTGGAGACGGCCCGCAGCAGCTCCAGCAGGGCCCGGTACAGGGGCACGTGTCTCGCCATGTCAAGCACTGCCACAAGAGCACAGCACAGGCCACGTCAGGAACCGGCAGCGTCCAGCGGTAGACACTCAACTCTCAACTCACCTGCTGCAAAGGAACTACGGAACACGGCTTGCTTAAGTAAAGATGGCGCAGCTGTTGCCACACGTGACCACATGCCATATGTCTATTTCCCTCTACATTTCTTGATGAGAAATTAGTTTCGAACATGCAGACCTTAGAAAGAGGGAGCCAGCACAGCCATGGCCGGTCGGTGCTGTTCCTCAACACGGGGAAGTAAGACGCTGAATGTTGTAAAGTTAGATGATTATGTAACAACCAGCTCTGTGGAATAAATGATCACTAAAACACCACTGAAATGAACCTAAAAACCAAGTTACTGCCTACTTTGTATATTGCACATATCAGTGATTAAGACTTGTAACTTTACCTGGCCAGGCACGGACTATTTAAGAAAATGCACATTAAGGTTCCCTAATTTCCCTTATCTTATTTCTGATGCACTTGCAATCCACACCAGACTATTTTACCTGATACCACAAGACAGTCACTGTCTATTTTGTACGTTGTTTGCAGTTTGGGTCGGTCAGAAATCGAATCAACAATGCCCCATCTGACATCTCCTTGCTTTTTACAAACGGAGCACACAAGCATCAGCACCTGCTTCAAGCAGACTTTGTCAAGTTATCGAAGTCTAAAAACCCAGGTCATTTTTTCCAATTCATGGAACACTAGCTACTTACACAGATGCTGGATTTTGCAACAGCTGAGAAGCTCTAAAGAGGAGCAAAGTGGTACAATAAACCAAGATGTGTTCCTTAGTTACAATTCTGTAAGCTTCACCTGCTTGCTTTACATTTATATTAGGATTTCAGCAGAAGGTTAGGTACATCTCCACAATACCCCAACCTCCCCTTTAATCTGTATTCCAATCACTGTTTCCCTCTCCTTGAGAAACCAAGGAAGCCTTTAAACTCCTTATAAACTGAATACATTTGGGCAATTACTGCAAAATGACAGTAACATTTATGACTGATGCTGCAACATGTCTGACCGCATCTGCTCTTAATCCGTCTCAGCTGGGTCTGCTTGGGACTGGGGCAGGCACGTCTGGAGAAGTGCTTTCCAGCAGAATTGTGGGCTGGATATTCTCAATGTCAGACTTTACATTCTCCCACACGGTCACTTTGGCCATTTACTGTTATTTATTTAACCCAGTATTGCAACTTACAGAAGACGAGTCCGTGGGAGGAAAAAACATTCGTAATATAAAAAGGTTACAATTCATCAGGATTAGGAAAGCAACATCTCAGAAAAGTGTGCAATGTGTACCTGAGCAGAATGTGGTCATGTATTTATGGCAGTGAACCCAAACAGATCACTGCACATGTAGCTTACTTGAATAATATTCTAAAAGTAAAAATATCCTAAGGAACTTACATCCATTTTTAATCCTGGACAAGAAAAGAAAAATGTAGGGAATGAAGATTTCAAAACTGTGTAAATGATGGATCTAGCAGAAGAGGATAAATTATAGATGTGACCTTCCCTTCCACGCTAACAGTTCTACCCCTGGACATTCCTTCAAGCAACAAAATAAAAACAGCCTTTAAATAAATGAACTAAAAGCTAGTCTTTTTCTATCACACTGAAATAAGCAGGCTGGCTAGTGATGAATTGTGCACATACACACTGAAACTAAGCTACGCCAACTCCACCAGTATTCGAAAACTCAAATATTAATTGAACAGGACTGCAAGACACAATGCTATGGTGCAGAACCATAAATACACCGGAAAAAAAGAGAGAAAGGACAGGAAAAATAAAGAACTCAGATGTGGGAGATGACTACTGTGGGGCCATGCAGTTTAAAAGATAATTAATCTTATGGCCCTGACGCCATGAATGGGCCATCAATTCTGTAGCTGGACAGCATATCTATGCCATGTGGTCTTGTTCCCTCTTTCCCAAACAAGACAATAAAATGCAGGTCACAGAGGCAGCCGCACAAACAAGCAAGAGAAGCTTGTTGTGGGTGTGTGATGCACAGCACGCTCTGCTGCTTTGTGAGACATGAGAAATATTAGGAATTCACTTCCAAGGGTGAGAGAGCACTGAGAGAAAGAAAAAGCACTGATATACTGTCCCAGGCCCCATTCCCAAAGTCCAGCCACCACCAAGGACATAGAAAGTTGATTATCTTGGGCAGCAACAGCAAACTGCAGAAGAACAGTTTTCATATGACGCATTCCTTAAATCTTTTTCTCATGTTCTCATCTCAGCCCATCACTTATTGTGCTTTCTAAATCATGTTTGCCAGGAAATACCATCTGATTCCCTGCACAGTTGGCAGAATTTAAAAAACATTATTTTTCAATTGCATAGAAAATATAACTCCAAAAAAGGGAAAAGAATGGATTTTGAAATAAAATGGTTGTTGAAAAGCAGAAGGATGACTTTAAAGCACAATGTCTTGTTTGTGGATACAACAGATGTTTCTAACGACTGTAGACCTTTTTTTTCCCTACTTGAAGTTCAAAGATGTACACTGACAATGCAACAAAAAATAATTTGACATGGTAGTTCAATGTCTGTGCTGTCTAAGGGCATCATCTGCTGTAGGGTGGCAGTTTTGCTTTTACAGAGTGGGACTAGCTTAAAATGGAAAAGGTAATCAAATCTATGCTGTTTGACTAAGAGACACAGACAACCCGTTTCCATCACCTAAACAATTTTCCTGGTGGCTTTAAATGTCATAAAATGATTTTAATGATCGTTTCTCACGCACATATGGGTGGACATACAGTACGCACATAGCATGCCAAGTATTACCAAGAAGTCTGTCAACACCTGTTACAACTTCTCTGTATCTACTCTATATAGTGTCACTGCCTCAGTAAATGTTTGAAATGGCCCAGTATCCAGGAACCCTTCCAGACTCTTTAAAGAGTACCAGATTGGTCTGTCAGGAAGCTGACATTGCAAGGGTTAAAACAAAATCAAAGCTGATAATGTAAACTTGAACCTTTCTGGTTGTTTACAGCTTGATTCTGTAATATGATATGGCCAGCAGCCATATCACCCTGCAACTCACAACTGGCAACCCACTGAAGCTAAGCAGGTGTGAGCCTGGTCAGTACCTGGATGGGAGACCTCCTGGGAAAAACTAAGGTTGCTGCTGGAAGAGGTGTTAGTGGGGCCAGCAGGGGGCGCTCACCCTGTGGTCCATGTGGGTCCTAATGCCCCAGTATAGTGATGGGGACACTATACTGTAAACAGGCGCCGTCCTTCGGATGAGACGTAAAACCGAGGTCCTGACTCTCTGTGGTCATTAAAAATCCCAGGGCGCTTCTCGAAAAGAGTAGGGGTGTAACCCCGGTGTCCTGGCCAAATTTCCAATTGGCCCTTACCAATCATGGCCTCCTAATACTCCCCCTCTATGAATTGGCTACATTACTCTGCTCTCCTCCCCACTGATAGCTGATGTGTGGTGAGCGTTCTGGCGCACTATGGCTGCCGTCGCATCATCCAGGTGGATGCTACACATTGGTGGTGGTGGAGGGGAGTCCCCATTACCTGTAAAGCGCTTTGAGTGGAGTGTCCAGAATTATTATTATTATTCTGCTATGTACAGTGGGACACTCTACTGAAGAGGCTGAATCTTATTCAGTTTATAATGGTCATCATCAACAAGGATGGCATGTGGACTCTCTTCCACCCCGACTGCCCTGCGAAAGCCTGGGTCCCTAGTGGAGCAGAATCCCAGCACAGCTACTCCAAGAACCCAGCTGAGCTAAGGAGAGAATTATCTTCTGCTGTGCACTCCTGTACAAAGGGAACCACTGCTTGTTCAACTCAAATCTGAAACTGTCCTCCCAGAGATTTTTTCTTCTATTAAAGCTACAGTTATTTGCAGTTTGAAAAACTGAACCTAAGGCTTATGACCCTTCAATGAGAGAAGGCTTTAGAGTAACACTTTTGCATACATTACTGGAGGATTTACACAATCATGCCCGTCGTCTTCTGAACAACAGTAAAACAGGAACATCAATAATAAATGGCACTGACTTTACACAATAAATTAACGGCAGCTGTTAATGAACATACCTCTTTTAAAAGCAGGGTGATTGCAAGATCAGTCTGATGTTCTTAACGATTTTTTGCCTCCCTATGATATCCTAAAACACTCAGTCCAAGAATAGCTAGATCTAATGGTCCATTAAATAGGTAATATTGAGAAGCACTGAATTCTTTTTCCATATCATTTAACATCCTCAGTACAGCTTAATTGGATAAGAACGCCAATACCACTAAACTTAGCATGCGTTACTGGGAACTTAAATTATAATTTTCATCAACACTAGACATGTAGAACATATGCAGCAGGAATCTAAGCCTTTCTTTCCCTTGATATTGGCAACTTAACTGACAATTTATGACTAAAAGCACTCTTAATGGCAACATGGTCTTCGTGAACAAGAATGATTTAACAAAGGCAAATTAAGAGTTTAAATTCTACCTATCTATTAACTGTAATTCCTTTTGGTCTTATAAGACCAATCAAATATTTAGCGTTTTAGACTATAAATAAGCATGGCGTACAGCCCTAGACTTTCCATTGTCAAGACAGTTCACTTAAGCTGTCACGATCTTAGAAGGCTAACCTGCAAAGGTCCTTAGTAAAAGACAATCGGATGGTACGTTGATGCATCAGGCCTGTGTATCACAGAGAAAATCCTTCCCTTTTCAACAGATTCCAGTGACGAATGTTGCTTTTCCAGAGAGCGGTGGTGAAGACATGATGACATGCTGCCTCGATGGGGCCTCCTTTCTACTGCTTGTGCTCTGACCAGAGTCTCCACAGCCTAGCACTGCTCTGCCAAGTTGATTTATGCTGTTTACCACTTATTTCTGTTCTATATCAATACGCTCCTAACATCCTGATACAAGGATCACTGCCATTTGCTAGTCAGCTCCACAGTACAGACGGGAAGGAAGCTGTTACTCTGGAAGCTTCAAGTGATATCAGACAGCCAACAGTGTGGACGGCAATATCTTCCCTAGCATAATGTTGACAGTCATAATGCAGGGAAAACAAATTCCCTGTGCAACGAGGTGATCACTGACTCATGTCAGTGTGTACTTTCCCCCTTCCCTGTGATCCAGCACCTCCACATAAAACCCAGGAGACGATGGATAAAAGTGATGAAGTATAATTTGCAATTATTAGAATTGCGCAGCTTACTAAACGGGCTGCGAATGATTATTTTTCTAAATGGGTGATAAACCCACAAACTCAGCGAAAGCCTCTCATCTTTACTAATGCAAGATAGGAAACTGTTCTAACACATTTTACATGTAATCCTCCTCAAAGACTAAACATGTTAACAAAGGTGAAGCACTTTAACAGTTCCATAATCAGGTTGACTAAACTAATCACAGATGTTGTGATAAATTGATTAAAATAGCCCACATCATAATACCCATACTGTATATACAGTATTCAAATATCCATAAGTATAGCTATCCACACAAAAATCAAGAAATGGCACCTGTGCTTTCACAGATAATGTGCACATTGTTTCAGACTGAATATTCAGCAGAAGTAAGAGTGGAGAGATCAGAATTTGTTTTAAAACCAAGAAATTCATGAACACAAGAAAAGTTACAAAAGAAAAGAGGCCATTCAGCCCACTGAGTCTGTTATCAGCTAATTGATCCAAGGATCTCATTCCAATTTTTGGCTTCAACATGGCTGGGTGGCTCCCTGTTCCACACCCCCACAAGCCTTTGGGTAAAGTGCCCCCTATTCTCGCTTTCAAATACACTTCCACATAGTTCCCACTTGTGTCATCCGGTTCAAACCTCATTGTTCATCTAAAAAAAGAAAAATGTATAATTTCACAGAAAACAATACCTTTTAAAAAGAATACCTAAAATCCTAGATCAATTTCCAACCATTAAAGTCAGGGGAAAGCAGGTTTTCCGGTACTAAACACCAGGCTCAGAAATCCATAATGAGCAGCTTCAGGGTATAATCAAAAACCTGCTGTTCTTCCTTTCACCCTTAAAATGCACTAACAGTCATTACCTCGGTAGAAATGCAACATTTTCTGTGGAGCTGATTTATTGTGTTTTTAATGAATACACTGACAGGGATAGTGTTGGTTAGTACCACTGCCTCAGTGCCCCCAGTCCCAGGGTTTGACAGAGTGGGAATGCCTTTAATTTGACTGGACTTGAAGTCTGAAGAAGTGCTGCTTAGCTTGACCCAATGAAGTTCTTTTCCCACATATGATGCTGTTTATTATTAACATCTGGCATATTTTGTTTTAATGCACTCGCTGCCCTTTCCTCAATTTTGCAAGAGCAGGAAATCAAAGTACAGTCTGCAATTTTGAAGGAAGGTTCAGACGGCCTCCCAGAAAAATGGTTGATGTGCAAAAATATGGCCTTACTTTCACCAATGTTGACATCCGTTTCGGAGTCACAGGTGAATATTATTGCCGCGAGAATTTGGATTTGATGCATCAGTACACAAACACCACAGGATAAGCCACTGGTCCGTGGAGACAAACATACCCAGAGTAGTTTTAAGGTATTCAGTGCTGTGCAATACCAGTAGCATTGTGCAAAATAGATTTCTTCCTCATAAGCTTCTCATAACGCCCATGATATTTGATATAGCCTCCCAAGGGGGACACCATGCAGTCTGACAACCGCTGGTACAGTGAAACAGAACCGAGCAAGCATGATTGACTGAACGGCCTCCTCTCGTTTGCCGCCTGATGTTCTAATTAGTCACTGGGGAAAAAAAAAATTCTTGGCAGAGATCCATCTCAGCAGCCTTTCTGGCGTGAACCAACGCAAGCATATCCCACTCTTCTCTGAGAGGGCAGACGGGTACGGAAAGAACAGACTGCCACGTGCTCAGCTACTCAGGGCTTGTGGTGCCGAATGCAGTCAGAACACTGTCACCTTCTTCTTTACATAGGCAGCTGTAAAAAAGAAAACCCAACAACACTGCCTTTTGTGAAATAATCGTGTTCTAAGATGTGTAAACAAGCACCTCCCCATAAATAAAATGCCATGGCTCAACCAGTGCTCGACCACGCTTGACGCAAATTTGGCTTTTTGCAGCTACACAAAATTCCTGCTCCTGCTTCACACAGCTGGTCCTGGTGTAATTCAATTGACTGAACTAAGGGGCTGTTACCGGATCCACACAGGGACATTGGACTAAGACTCCCTTTATAAATCTTCAGGGCTCAAGTGAAGCTCTAATAATACTGAGAGGCGAAATTCTTTAAACATTCAGGGAATCAGAAAGGCAGTGAATATTTTTTTCAGGGAAACTGTATAGCATTGTCATCTAAATAAGGGCACATGTAAAAATTGTAATCAAGTCTGAAAATTGTAACTTAAAAAATAGTTTAAAAAAGCACAACATAGTACAAAAGGACACCCAGATTCTTCATCATCAGGTTGCTAAGTGAAGTACTATTCCTGTAGCATTCTGAAATGGGAGAGAAAATGATTTTTGACTACCTCTACAATAATCAACACATGACCTTTGTCTGTTGCACCTACCTAAAGAAAAGTTCTGACATCCAGTTTTGAATACCCCACATATATGTGTGTTTATGGAGATGTAAAGATCAATCACATCCAGATGGAAATCTGCACCTCTCTTCTGAAAGAGGTGATTAAGAGGGAATGTGGGAACATATAAATCAGAAGAAGAACCCAGTACAGATCCTTGAGGAACTACAGAGGTACCTCCAGAGCCATTCAATCTGTGACGGGCAAATCCCAACAGAGCCATACTGTCGAATAATACAACACCAAACTAGTATACAGTACCAGTAACTACTGTCTGGCATTCCCGACCAAGTAATAAAATAACGTTGACCTACTGTGTCAGACAGCAGTGAAAGATCTAATAAAAATAGTAATGAAAAGGCTCCTGAGTCTCAGTTCAGACTCCAATTTTATTTTCAGTTCAATTTGGTTTGAGTCTCACTGACAACTCAAACATAGGAAAATTTCCATCTCATTTCCCCCAGATTCCTTATTAAACTTGACACGCACAGAACTGACATTTGGTATTTTACAGCATATTAAGTGAAGAGGATAAATGTCTTCATGAACTTTAAATTACAGACTATATCTATTACTTAAATTTAAAGATATACAGTAGATTAAGCAATATTCTATGTAAGTACAGTAGACAAACTAAATTGTCTATTATTCCCCTGTTTTATGTCTCTCCAAATAAAAAAACACTAGATTTCTCAGTATCCTAATAAATAAAAAGTCTGGTTTTCTAAAACGCCAACAAAGAAACTTGAATAATTTCTCTTCTGCCAAGAATGCTTTTACATCATTAAAAATACATTCCAATTTAATATAAAATCGCTGCCCACTTCACATAGCTGAGCTTGCATGCCATTCTCAATTTCCCTAAGGGAAAGCATGGATCTCATTTCCTAAGCTCAGAAATCTCATCAGAAAGGGTGTAACTATTTAAATGCTGAATGTACGCATCAATATTTAGACAAAATATTGGCCAACAAGAACAGAAGGGGCATTGTTGTCCCTGATGTTTTCACATAAATTCATATCCTCATCCACTGCTACTGCTTTGGAAACAAAACATGTCTGCTAAACATACAGACATTCTTCTTCTAAAGAATGGCAATAGAAATGTTCCCATCACAACATCCAGATGGTTCTTCTTCTTAACTAAATATGAGGCAATTAAAAAAACGTACGTATGACACGTATAAGACATCACGCGTCTCGAAACACTCTGACCTGTCTACAATTTGCATATCCCTGCCTGAAAGTGTACTGAGATGACTTCTTACTAGTGTGCAGGTGTTCTGCACTCATGTCTATGAGGAACATCAGGATCCCTTGAGCAATATAAATTCAGCTAAAAGCAATCTGTCATGGCATTCCTAGAGTGTGCTTTTAATGGGCTATTTTCCCTTTGCATGATTCCTCAGATGAACCCCCACACTTTTACAGAGTAGAGGAAGAGGCTAGTGCAGTAACACGCTGTGGTCCTAGTTGGTCCCTGCCAACATCGATGATAAGGTCAGAAGTAAACTGTCCATGCTATCCTCACAGCACCTCGTTCAGCCAGCACACTGCTTACCTCATCTCCTGGGCTGCTCCTCGGCCTCCAGGAACAGGATGTTCAACGCAACATCAGAAACAGCCAGTTGAGCCTCTGTGAACCGATTCACTTAACTCACAACAAGGAAGGCAGCATTTCACAGCAGGCCCCAGAACACAAACAGGGCTAAAAAACCAGCAGTTGTCGCTAACCTTTAAAACCCATCTCTCAAAAAAGCAACGTTTTGGGCTGTAGGTTTTCTACTCTTTCCTAGGTCTGACACATTTTTAACCTAATTATCAGTCTATTTATATCCACAAATCAGCAATACCTATCCCCCTCCAGAAACACACCAAGTTGGCATGAAGTCAGAAGTGGAAGACTACACAGACAAATGCAACCAGATAGTCACCAGGGTGAATCAAATCAAAAACTGGTGGTGGGCCCCTAGAGATTTGAACCGTACATTCTGGCAGAATTATATCCAATCACATGAGATTCAACTTGTATCGCAATTGTGCAACAAATGGCAGCAAAGATATCTAGTCAACCCTCTAAACAGCAGCTAAAATTGCCATCCTGTTGATCTTTTTACACCTGTAGGTCTAAGGTGACGTAACAAATGAAAGAAAATGGACATGCCACAAAAACAATCCGTCTAACAATGTTAACAACACCTTAACTATAAGTATTTGCAGACTACAATGTGGGTGGAGCAAGACTTTACGACCACGAGTTACCCTCCAGGTATTTCGAAGCCAGCAAACGCAGAGCCGCCAGCGGTTCACGACTCCTGCAGGGCTGGAGAAAGGGAGAACCACTTCAGCTACATGGCGGGGCTGCCCGTTCCATATCCCCACAACCCTTTGTTTAGTGTCCTCTCACTTTAATATATTTCCACAGTGCTTCCATAAAACGCTATTTACATCCAGAACATTGTTTAAATACCATATGCTTGGACTTCAAACTGACTTTTCTTGGTAGAAACTAGCCCACAGCTTAGTGTTTACTGGACCCCATCGGCTTCTGACCAACAATCAGAACCCTGTTCTGAGTGCCATGTCATACGTAAACACTCATCAACAAACACTCTTCAAAGGACCTGGAGCTTTGTGAATATAATCTACACGGGGGGAAGCCATGGCTAGCTGCACAGAAGACAGGCCCGCTCAATGACTGGGGTTTCCAGTGTGTGGGCACTGTGTCAGAGGCTCAGTCTCTGGAGTGATTACTCAGCTGCACAGCAGCAAGCCTAATCTGAAAAGAAAACACACGGCTTCCGCGATGCTGCTTAATACTGGCACTGACATGTCAATGTGAATGCCAGTGGTGAGACTTTTTTTTTTTGCTCGTGTTGGAAAAAACCCAAAACAATCCTGTTAGGGTTCTACAGCACACAAGGATGTCGTGAAAGACAAACCTTCAAAAAGCGTTGCATTTAAAACTTAATAATATGAATACATGAATGATATGAAGAAAACAGCATACAGTCTTTGTTATTGATATATTTTAAAAGTGTCACAAATCAATGGAAGCAGTAATGAACAGTGAAGTAATCAGCACGATCCTGGCTCTCGGGAGGCGTCATCAATGAATGAATGCCTGCTGTTCAGTGTTGGACACAAGGGCAGTAACTGTGCTTGAACACAGGGCAGGGTACTTCAGAGGACAGCACGCCGCTCCCCGACTCGCATCACACAACATGTACCCTGGGCCCTTCAACAGGCCTTCCTCGCTGTTTCTGGAATACTTTCAATTAATAAAACTAGTCCAAAAAAAAGAGAACCTTTGTCTCAATCTCAATATTGCAAAACCCATGTGAAATATCCTCAATGTATTATTCCCACCTTATTTGTCAGATATTGGGAATTTGTTCTAATAATCTGTCAAACCAGCAGGACAACATTTTGTTGTGGGCAAACACACATTGTGCTGCTTTATATTAGCACCAGAAACAAAGAAAAGGGTATTCATTAAATAATCACTATACTTATAATTCTCCAAATAATATCCTCACAGTTAACAACTTCCATTAAGAAAGTACAGATGGAGAAACCAGAATACAATGGAAAAAAATGTATCTTAAGATTTTCTGAAAGTTCATCTTTACATTGTCTCAACCATTGTGACAAAGCTATCAAAGGACTGTCCACGTGCCAACAGCAAAACATTAAAAAACACTCGTTCTGTTAGCGTCAACTATACAGTGCTCTGCAAAAGTCTTATACACAATGAGTTTTAAGCAAAATCTCCACTAGCATTTTCTACTGAATTCTGAAACTTACTATACTAGTTAGTTACATAATAAATCTTAATGTCTTATTTGTCCTTTTGCAAAACTGAATTCACACCGATCAGATATTGATTTTTTAAGTATCGCAATACCTGAAGGTAAACTATACATGAAAGTCAATGTGAAGTGTTAGTAGCCAATCCAAGCTAAGTGACTCATTGTCAAGTGTTTCTCATCAACAACAATTGTGCCTTTCTAAACACCCATAAAGCCGAAAGGCTACCTTTTGTACAGCAGGAGAAGAGTACAGCAAGGCACAATGTGGAAGAGGTTTGCTCAGTAAGGCCCGTGTGTGTGTGTGTGTGTGTGTGTGTGTGTGTGTGTGTGTGTGTGTGTGTGTGGACGGCAGTTGTTTGTCAGTGTTGTGGCAGTGTAATGAGGCTCGCCCAGCCTAATAAACAGACATGGCTGCAGGCTGCCGATGACTGGCGCAGACACTTGCCATGAAGGAGCAGCTGAGACGAGTGTATTTGAAAGCAATGGCTCTCCGAATGCTCCCAGCTTGCGCTGCACTCAGGCCCAGGCCTGTAATGCAGAAGTGAGATGCAAGATGCTCACTGGACCAATGTCGAGACGGACCCCCAGCATTTTACCACCTGACTCCTTCAGCATTTGATGATTAGAGATACATGAAAATTAACTAATTCTGCACTAAAACATCGGTGTCAATTTTAAATTTCAGATATTTTAAGAATTCTGAGGTACGTGATGGAAAAAAATAATTTCAGACGCACAGAAAATCTGATGACTGGAATTATATTTTTATTCAGCCACACTGTCAAATTCCACTTGGATACAATATTATATTATTTTAGAAGCTTTGTTTTGTTATCCTGTTTATTACTACAGAGAAATGCATTACCCGTTCCCTTTAGAATTCTCTTTTTCGAGAGACATTTATGAATGGTTTCTGTCTCATTTAACTTATGTCATTTGGACACTAGTTGTAAGCTACTACAGTATATAATCATACTGTATATTAGGTAATAGAGTCTGCAATTTATCAAAATACATAGATCACAGCTCATGATTGTTAAGATTAAAGCAAAATTGTACTCTTATAGACTACAATAGTTTTTAAGTACCCCGTAAAAATACTCACAATGTTATTACAATATAATAACTTTAAAATCAATTACTTTAGCAACCTGAAGTTGTAGAGTTATCCAAAACAGTGTGGAGCGATTATCCCACACAACAGACAACAGAAAATGTAAGGTAATGGCAAATGTTTTCCATAAAATCTTCCCAAAATGCTGACAACATGCAATTATATTTTTTACACTGCAATGATTCCTTAATTCATGCTGAGTATAATATTAAAAAGGAAGGCTCTCTGATCCATCGAGACTACTAAATTACTCCTAAGGTGCTCTGAGTGTAACAAAACGCTAGGAATTCTAATCAGCTATTCTGCAGATATTAGTCAGGCTCTCGTATTTGATACATTTTAATTAGCTGCTGATGTGCACATAGCTGACTGCCTTAGATTTGTATGGCTGTTTATTTTTTAATGTTCTGTATGGTAATTTACAACTTATTATCATGCTTTCAATCTGTATGTATCAATTACCCTCAAAGGCAGGAGAGCATTTAATTCTTAAGTTTGAAATTCCACTTTTCACGATAATGTGAAATTCAACACTGAATTCAGACAAACCCTTGTAATGCGTCAGTTATTCATGCCTTCCTGAATTGGTTGATGTTTTCAGATAACTATATGCTACTTGGAAAACATGCTTTTGTGCAGCTGATTCACAAATAAAAGGACATATGTGACTAAATCTGGCAACATGATGTCTAAACAATCTCTCTAAAAACGATCACTTACATTATTCTAAATATATTACAGTCTAATGGCATTTTTTAAAACTTGACAAGGGCATGGCTTTGTAATAATACAAATTTGCAGATTTAAAAAAGAGTTGACATTTTGGTTCAATGATGGTGCTTATAAAATATTTTAACAAGGTGCACAAAAAGCCCCCACACAAGAGGCCCGTTTCCATATGTTTAAACAGCATCTCACCAGACCATCATTTCGCAACAAAGCATTTGTGCCAGTAATGCTGCACATAATCTGGCAGGAGGAAACCTTCCTCAATATTGGATTCAAAAATGCCAGATGACATTGTCACTATCCCCAGTACGGTTAAAATTAGAATGCAACAAAGATGCCTGAACAACGCCCTTCCTGAGCTATAGTTCACACATTTTCCCTTCGTGAGCAGTGCAGCACACTCTACAGTAAATCTGAAAAAGAAATACCAGCAGTAAAATGTTGCACTGGCTCACAGTGTCAGCCTCTTGCTGTATTCCCGCCCCAGGATAACCATCTGTCTTAACTGTCTGTATCCTTGTTCATGGAGATGACTTTCATCATAAATTGTATGACGATCCCCACAATATATACATGAATTGCAGTAGTGCAATAGGCTGGCAACAGTATGTGGGCCGCTTGTGTGAAGGGACAGAAATGACAACAGCACAAAACCATAAACCTATTTAACCCTTGACCCCTGGCTGACCAGGCATGGTCTACAAAAACAATTGTCGAGGATATCCGTCTAATTAAACCCTTGTCACTTGACAAAGTCTCATTTGTTCCTCGTCAAATTAAAGCAATAAGTAATATTAACCATTAGGGAATGGAGAAGTAAGGTGGCTTTATAACTCACTGAGAGAGGAAAAGGCTAAGAACTTTGATTTTCTACACATTAAAGAGGGGAACAGGGGACTCCCCCCAATTAAAAACAGTCATGCAAACAAAACAGTAATGTGAATGAAAAACTTCAAGATGAAAGAACAAGGGACAAAAGGAAAATAAATTGGTATAAAAATACCATCACACTGCAGCTCTAACACTGGTTAATATGATTTTAACACAGTGCTCCAGGCCAGTGAGTAGCAAGTGAATCACACACTATAGAAACCACTTGGAATCACTGACTAGCTAACAAATGGAATTTATACCAAGCATAAAGAAATAAGTGACTGATTGGTTGGATTGCTTCTGAATCGTTTTAAAAACAACATTAATCCACAGTGTGCTTCTTCGTCGGGAGACATACTGATGAACCAACGCAATATAAAGGCACTCTACTCGAGACAAAAAATTCTACTCCTTGAAGAAATTTCACTTGTGCTTCATTATTTAGTTTGCAGCAGATAAGAAGAGTGTAGTAACATACGCAGAAAGCCCTGATAAAAGATTAGCCTGTCAGGCACGGCAAAGGCAGAATCACTATTTCAGCCTGACTGCTTTAATGTCATGTTTTTTTTCCCCCCCAAACAGGAATGCAGAGACCCCCTGAAGTCCAGATCTTTCTCTGCTCCCCCTCAGCGATAAGCTACCTCCCCTCTGCCTCCTCCCCACAGGTTGAAAATACGCCCCGCCTGACAGGGAAACCAAAGAGCTACAGGCATTTTTACATGCCATTTAGTGTCTGGGAAGGGTTGCTCTTAGCTCCTTCCTTATCCAGTCATTGCCAAAAGCATTTCTAATCAATATCGCAGTGCGAGACGGTAGCTCGGCTACAGCCAATGTCACCCTTCCACTGGGATACAACTGCTCGCTAAGTGAAGCGGCGCTCCGAGGGCTCTGTATCAGACAGGCTTGCTGCTCCACAAACCCGAGGCACAGGTGTCGCGTCCTGGACAGCCTTCCCTTCCGTCTCAAACTCCGGGATTTGGGTTTTCCGAGCTGGGAAGTTTTTCCATCCCCCCCGGCCCACCCCCCCCCCCCACCTGCCGGCCGCCGAGGCACGGCGCGCCGCTCCAGGGAAGACCGCGGGCAGCACGGCCGCGCACGGCCGCGACAGGGATCGACTGGAGGCGAGCTCGTTACAAGCGCTAATTGCACAGGTCTTGAGCGGGGCTGGGAGCGCTGTGACAGCTGCTACCGGGAAGCCGCGACGAGAACCAAAGAGACAGCAAAGGGGGGCGTGGGGGGGGGGAGGAGGGGGCTGGAGGAGTGGGGACTTGGAGGGGGGCAGGATTTCTGCCAGCCTTGCGTGGAAGCAATTATCGCTCGTAGGTGAAAAATCCGCTCCTAGGTAGGGAGAAGAATTGTACCCAAGAATCAATATTGGAAGAGGTCATCTTTTCCACATCGCTTAGCCTCTGAGGATTACTGATGCGCAGCTCTGTGTTTTGAGCCTTCACAAGCCATTTTTCTTTTCTCTGGGACGACTGAGGTATTGTGCTGCTTTCAGCCTCATTCCCCGCACAGAACGACAGCTTCTCCATGAAGACACAAAGCTGCTGCACATCCATGCCGAAGACCCAGAAGCATGCTTGATGTCATTTTAATCCTGATGCAGTGTAGGGTAAGAGACTTTTCCCCCCTTTTTAATTCAGCACAACTGTTTAGAACAATGCCTGCATGGAGAAATGTTTCTGTGCCTCAGCCCCCGTGCTGTAATCGTAACGCAACAATTTTCACACCACATTTCAGCTAAAGGTACTGGTATGTGTAATGTTTCCGTTCTAGAAGATCCGGAGTTTCAGAAATCAGTTTGAAAAGTGCCATGAATTTCTTTTTCATGTGATCCATTAAGACTTTTCTAGAATGGACGAGAGAACTAATCAACACACATCATGCACACACTACTATACACTCAGTTGTGCCTATTTCTTTTTCTTTTTTTAAATGGGGGCTTTAATTTTTGGAGATTCACATGCTTTTTTAAAAGAAATCCCTCCGTTTGTATGAGGGAAGGTGATTATGTAATTGAAAATATCCACAGGGAAAAAACACGAACATCTCTTTGCAAAGCAAAATTGCAGCTTTTGGTGAAATTGAGAAGTATCGATGTTAACTAAATGTCAGCAAATCTAAATTACAAAGGACAGGCTAACGCAGTAGACCCCAGGAAATCCTATTGACTTGCTGAACACAAACACTGGTGCACTTAAATCAAGACAGATTCTTTTCTCTTTACTTATAATCTTGTACAAAGTACTTTAAATGACAAATTGAATGTTATTCTTTGTTTCTGCAGTATGGTGAAAACATTTTCTGTCTTTGCAGATAACTACCAGGATTCTGGTCAGGTTATCTGCTACCAAGATGGGCACAACAGTCATCACTATAGAAGAAGTGAAGCAACTGGAAGAGAAGGGGGAGAAAGAGGAGTCAGTACTAGCCATGCTTGGGATCATTGGGACTGTGCTCAATCTCTTTGTCATTGTGTTTGTCTACATCTACACGACGCTGTGAGGACCAGCCCCGCGCCAAAGACGCAACCCTACTGTCTCGTCTGTTGGGTCAAACAGGCTCATAACAAAAGGCAGAGCCAGCATGCGTTAAAGGCCATTCATCAGCTGGTGTCCCCCGAGCAGCTGCAGAGAGCACCATGGAAATCACAGTCCTGAGACCAGCCAGACGGTTCAACAGCCCGACGCAGAGCTCTACAGCGTGGAGAAGATATTCAGCTTGCAAGGTCTTGGGGCCAGGCTATAAGCAACAAAACTGCGTTGAAAAGACTGCCTGTGGATCAGACAGAAACGACTGCTTTTGTAAGAGAAACTGAAGCCTCCTGAAGCCCATCCTACAGGTTCACATCACTCTGTTTCATAAAAATGCAAGGAGAAGAGGAGCAACACAAGTGACAAGGTCACTGTTCTGAATAAACCATGTTAAGACTGAAGAAAGTGGACAAGACCAGCCAGTTCTGAAATTAAAAAACAATACATATCCACTGAATGTCAAACCTTCTCTGGAGTACTGGTCCGCCAACACAGAATTTTATAGCATTACAGATCATATTTTTACTGACTTGCAGATAGCTCATTACTTACCAATTTCTCAGAAAGCAGAGATGCCCTGATACTTGACTACAGGCTTACCTATAAGTACAACCTTTACGTTTTGAAAATGACAACTGGAGGATGACAGTTTCTATTTACATGACATTTTACCAGTGATATAACTTAAAAAACATAAGGGAAGAAAGCTGCCAATTAAGCTGTTGTTCTTGATTTTCCTAATTCTTCAAGACCAGACACAAAAGAGAGGTCTGCAATAATAAAATAAATATATTTTTATAATGAAAAGCACTGTAAATTATGTAAAAGGGGGATAAAATGTGCTATTCGAGCCTTTCGGATTGCATCACTTTGCCATTACCAATGCAGGTTACTGTACTAATAAGTGTACTATTTGCAATTACAAGTATAATCAGTTTGATCAAACTAATGTATATTTTCAGAACAGTATAAATACTAAATGTCTGTATAAAGATGAGGATAGACAGCTGTTTCTATATTGAAACCTAGAAGATAGAAGGACAGAGAGAAAATGTGAAGGAGGTGGAAAAAGCAATCTGTGAGAATTAAAAACACAGGGAAATGTGGAGTTCAGCAGCACTTTATAAAGGGGTTATAAACTTGATGTATCAGTGGACAAGAATTTATATCAGAATAAGGGGACCTCTTCAGTCACTACAGTACATCACAAAATACATTTTATAGTGTCTAAAGCTCCAATATATGAGAACTGACTATGGCCATTTCTTTGCATAAATTATTTTGAGCTGGGAAGTAATAAGGCACACCCAATTTAAAAAGCTTACATTTTTTTTTAATTTACAAATTATTAATACAGAATAGAAACATTAATAATTGTTAGTGCTTTATTTTAGATTGGTTTGAGTAATCAGAGATTTCTTCAAAGAGCCATATTATACCACAACATGAATCCACATGAAGTGCATTAATAAAACCCTTTAAGAGGTGGTATGTTAAGAAGCAGTGTTTTTAAGGCAGGCGACTTATACACTGCAGTGATAAACCTGCTTTCCTTTGTGTATAATGCGACTGCCTGTACCCATGTCTTAACAATGAAAAATTGTATTTATCAGCTTCTTCTGAGTCACATGTAAAAATAAATCTTTATTAAAATCTTCATAGGTGATACAGAATGAACTTGTGTAACCAGATTAAGCTCCTGTTTAACTCTCGAAGGTTTTGTTTTCCATACAGGTCTTAATGGGGAGAAATGCAGATACCCTGTACATACACACATACATACACAAACATAAAATCATTCAGGCCTTCAAGTTGTAGTGATAGTCAATAAGAACAAAGACAATGGAAAGTCACAAGATGTGACCATCAGTTAAAACTGTGGTTTTGTATCCTACTCCATGGTTTTCCAGCTGTTTTTCAAACTATCACTAAGCAGTCTTCTTCTGCAGTTACCAGTTATGTGCACTGTGGTATCAGACACCTCTGTGATCAAGTCTGCAGCCAGCAAAGTGCTACCCCTGAGCTAAAGTAAAGCTTCAGGAGACAGGAGTTAAGCAGGGAGGTGGGAGGTGATAAATGCATCAAGAGCAAAGAGGCAAGGTTAAAGCTTAATCTCTGGCTGCTCAAAAATCAGAGCATTTGTTGAACTCAACTTTTAGGGTACCCTAGGCAGCCTATTTCTACCTGTGCCTGCAAGACATTTTCCAGTTCTCCTCATCTGCTACACATCCAGTCCAAAACAAAACGCAACTAGGCTCCAAGACAACCGTGGATGTTTAATATAAATTGATAAATGCGATACACAAGCACATTGTTAGCAGATTAATTCACTAATAAACAATGCTATTTATTATAATTTCAACTGACCAAATAACTGGCACGCAGCAAGAGACCACCTATTATCAGTGAAAGAGGAGGGCTGGGTGGTGTGGTGGTTACCCTCACGACTCCAGGGGGTTTGATTCCAGCCAGGGGGCATCTGTCTGTGAGGAGTTGGCTTGATCACCCTGTGCTACATGGCTTTATGCTGGTGGCTTTGGATTCCTCCCAAACAGGCTGAGCAGAGAATGACTGTCTACTTTAAACTGACCACTCCATGTGGGAGGGACCCAGGCACACCAGGCACTGTGTTCTGTGAAAATCACATTAATCCAAACAGGCCCAGGAATCACAACAACAGATGCAAAAGCACTGCAGTATATACTAAATTGTCACAGGATGAAGCAGTAGCTCTCCTTGAAGGTTGCACTATGTGGTTTACAAAATAAATAATATTAACTAATCTGTCTGATGTCACATAAGACTAAGGATTATGCCTTGCTCTGAAAGAGGATTATAATTAAGTGAAATTATTAATATCCCCAATTCAAGATTACTAATTTGCTAAATGCTAATGACATTGCACTGAAATAAATGGTTGCCAGCAATAGCTTCTGCACAATATTGCCGTAGCTCTTTTGACAAAGTGTTGTCTTTGTTTTATGATGGCAAAACTAGGCTCTCTCTAATTGCCATTCCATTTTACAGGCTGTTCTACTTTGCTTTTTTATTAAAACTATAGGTCTACATGAAAATTTCAATTAAAATAAATGAGCTTCAGAGTGACATTAAAAGGCACTGCCTTTCAGAAGCACTGCTGTCTAATGGCATAACTGTTTCAAGGATAGAATATGTAACGATATCGTTATGTCCCAAATGGACTGCCAAGTTACTGGTAATTAATGAGGGGCAATAATTCAATTTAATATTTTCGAGATTAATGTAAAATATTAACGGCCTTCTGAAAATGTGTCAGATGCGAAATGAGCGACATTAAGCGCAAACCCACGTCACAATTTCAATTACATTCCTCAGCATACAACAGCTGGGGGAAAGTGCTCCTAATATACAGCAAAGGGAACAAAATGGCAGGCTGATTATTAACTATTCACCACATATGAACAGATGTGGCAAAACACCTTTTCCACATATATTATCTTGTATTTTTTAAGCGCTCCATAAACTCTGGAAGACCTCCCATCAATGGAGGCTTGAGGTACCCAGTAAATGTTTCCTGAGCTTTGAAAAAACCTATGAAGAGAAAAGGTTACCAAGGTCTTTTTCAGACTCTGCACTTAGCACACTTTGAAAACTGAACTTCTGTTTCTTCAATTACTGCTCCCAGGTGCTGCTCTTTACAATGTAGGGATGAGCATTCTAAGCAGAGACCAATGTTCGGTCTGATGAAGAAAGAGACCTTTGAAACTTGCCTTTTGCGCAGATTTAAAGGTCACCATTTTGCACAGCGGCTTCCCTTGAGAAAGGGGACCCGAGTGCTATTTCGAGAAACAGCAGTGTCTCAAATATTTTAATACTTAAAAACTAACTTTATCATAAGGTTCTTCCCCCCTCCACAGCTTCAATTGTAATTTAAAAAATTTAAAGATAATAAAAACGATCATTTTAAACTTTAATGCTATGAACTAAAGCTCCGATATATATTCTCTTGATAACATCAGTTTAAATTATAATGGCTTTAGTTCAAGGGTGTTATGCAAACCTATCATTAGACGGCATTAGTCCCTTAGAATGGATGGTTAAACTTCAATCAGCAGAGGAATGCAGCTGTGACGGCTGCATGTGGTTTGATCAGGAGCAATTGTTACAGTACAGCTGTCTCTCAATCATCAATGCTAAACACCTACAGTAAGAGAGAAAGCCATAGGAGAGAGTGTAAGAACTCACAAAGAACCAAGCAACCTCAAGTCCTTCACAGCAATCCACTGCTGCTGGATTAGGCCACCTGGGACTGTCAGATGTACGAAGACGAAGGTGAAGAGAGCATTAATCATGGAACATGCAGGTACGTTCCAATTTCAAAGTTGAAAAGTCAGACTTGAAAGCAAGATTGCAGATGGCTTTGAAGATCACTAAATATGCCCGTCACATGCAGCTGAGAGCTGAAGGTGGAACTATTTAATCCTGAATGAAGGGAGACGGTGGGAAAAGCCGTACATGTGCACAAAAGTCATAAAGTGTGTCAAATATTTGCAAAAAAAAAATAGGGGAAAAACTAAAAAAGAAACTCTAGATTAACAGGACACCACTATAATATAGCCTATACTATAATTAGGCTTCCAAGCACAGATATAGTGTTTAAAAGGATTTGGTTTACTATTTAAAATTTTTCTTCCCAAACAGGCCCAGGTGAAAAAGTAGATAGTGGATCTCTTCCAAACTTGCCGGCTATGAAGTGATGGCAATGATTAAGGGACAGTTACATCTTCAACAACAACAGCATTTCTTAAGTTTAGAAACAGACTAAATAAACAGATCAACATTAGTTGACTAGTTATTAAAATACCACATTCATGTGCTTTGAAGAGCTCTTTACACTTCTGTTTAAATCTAGATTCAGTACCAGGATTACTATTTATGTTTCTGATTGAAGCTCGTATAACACAGCACAACACTGTTTATTTAACTAAGGGCAAGAAAATAAAACACTCCAATCTAAAAAGAAAAAAAAACTATGAAAGCTATCTCAAAAGTGAGGGAGGAATTCCTTAATAATGTTCACAGGCAGGAACTGCAGATTTTGGAGATTGTGAGGCTGGAAATGTGAGGTAGAAGTGTGAAAATATCACGTTTTCTTTTGGCAGGAAAGGGCTTTCACGAGTTTTTTGCATTAAAAACCAGTATACACCACCCACCCCTTTTAAAACTAAAATAAAATGAAAATAAATGCCCTGATATTCGAAGACTTCAACCTTTAGAGCATAGCTAAAACATCCATGGCCACCATCAACCACATGAATATCCATCAGAAAACGTATAGCCTTTCATTTCTAACAAGCAAGAGTGCTCCAGCTTTAGAACTGGTACTCGAGAGACATAAATAACCAATTTATTTCCAAATGAGATTTCGCAGGTGGGTGCTGTGTCTAGCCAGGGAGGAGCCATTAATTGGCTGGTTTTATGCTCTTTCAGTAGGCTACTATACCTGCTGCCCAGCAATTCCTATTGATAGACTGTCTTAATTGCTTGGATTCTGTGATTCATGAAGCTTCATGATGCACAGGAGCCAAGAGTGGTGCTTACTTTAACAATGACACTGAATACCGGGACAACTGAACATGAAAACCACAAACCACACAGCTGAGCCAGGAAAGCTTACTTCAGCCAAACTGTTACTCCTGAATGGCAGGAGTAAAAGCCAAATGTTTAACCAAAAATCAAAAAAAGGAAATTTTGCTACTCTTTCCTTTTCTGTGTTTTATAAATTCCTTAAAAATAACTAGACAGTAAAGAAAACAATGCTCAGCAATGCTTAATTTGTTGGAAAACCCTTGTGCCTAATGAGCTGAAAAGACTGTGAGGATACATGAATACATTAATTCATACATTAATTGTATGAACCAAAGATTCTACAGCTTCCAACAAAAACCTTCAACAACAAAACACACTCATTTCCACAAATCAACGCACATCATAGATAGACAAACTTTTTTCTTTTCAATATGAAATTACTATAAATAATCCTGCGTACAAAAAGATAAACTTTTATTCCTAATGCACCATAGAAACAGTAACTACACCAAGTCAGTGTCTTGAGTCTTTAACCTGCTTAATATTTGCCAAAAAAATGTACAGATAATCCTAACATCCTTCATTAAACCCCAAGAAGAAAATTACAAAAACTGAGGCAGAGTTCTTAAAATGTCAGACCGTGCAAAACCTTTTAAAATAAATGGCCACTTTGACAGGTTCTAGGAAGACAGCTCCATCTGGTGTTTCAGTGAGCAGCAGCAGAACATGACTTGCACAAGCCTTAAATCAAGTATCAGTCCAATCAAAAGATAAAAACATTGAAAATGCAGCTGTCAAAATAAATCACAACTACCCAAAAACAAGCACGCCATATGGGTTTTTGTAACACTACTTACAGCCAGACTCTTACAACTGCGCAGGCCATATGCCATGCAGCTCAGAAAGGCAGGGAAAGAACCATTTCATACTCAGGAGGTTATGTCACAGAATATAACGGGAGCACCTTAAATGGCACTGATATCCTCAATACCTACACTTGATGGTTTATTGACACAGTCATGACACCATGACCAACTGAATCTACAGCGACAAGAGGCCGCAGAGGAAAGAGCGCTGTGGAGAGCCCATACCTGAGTCGTTGCGCAGATAGGACGACATTGCAGGGATAAGGCAAGACTGGCTGAGCAGCTCATGGAGGACCGCAGGAAGGGCATTGCTGTTCTGGCCTCTGCTCTCCCCAGAGTGAGCCTCCCCAGACCCTGTGCTGCCCGCCGGATTGATGTAACTGGCAAGAACCTGGGAGAGACAGAGGGAGAGAAACCAGTCAGCATCTGCATTCCAGGCCTCGCACGGCATTACATTAAACTGGAGTTTGCACGAACGCTTGTGGTCTTCGAACACCACATTTTACGGTTAAAGAAAACATCGTTCTTCAAATACTCCATGATTTATGGAGTGAAAATACATTCACTCACTGTGAACCCTGCTCTCCATTCTAATCGTTTGCCACTTTCTGGCTTTAGGTGAAACTAAGAGGAAAAGGTTTAAAGTGTAAAACCCAAGCCAGAGTAAACAGTGTTTTCAATTTCCTCCAGGTTTCCATGAATGTACAACCATGGCAATCAAGCTGAACGCAAAGTGCATGTGGAAAACTAAAAAAGTTTTCAGTCAAAGAAAAGCTGGTCATTTAATTTAGGCTTTGTTTGGAGAGGGACCACAATACTTTCAAAGATGTCCCGAAAGGTATTTAAATACATAAAACAACGTGAATTAAGATGGAGAATAAAAAAGATCTAATCACAAAATAATTTTAATGTATCTTCCCTTACATAACCCTGAAGCAATCAGCTGTAGACAACAGCACCATCACCACAGGCAGACAAGGTCGGGGTAATGTACTGATACTGTGACAGACCACAGCAGGCTGCACGCTCCCTCCCCAAAACCAACCTGAAGCAGGCAGGTGACGTGCTCCTCCTCCAGCCTCTGCTTGGTCAGGGCCTGTTCGACATCCCAGCCTGAGGCCGTGGAGCCAGTCCCAAAGCCTGTCCCCTTGGCCCAGTACAGCTGCTGCTCCTCGCTGGAGCCACTGACATGTCCGCTGGACACCTGATGCTGGGAGACAAACAGAGGCTCAAAGATCCGCAGTGCAAACGGCACTTCCGGGACCTGGTTCCCGTGGCCTTGAATTAACATCGCTGCTTCTGCCCCATCCCCTCCCTAGTGCCCGCCTGTATCCCCAGCCAGACACGCTTTGAACAAAAGAAAACAAACGGTGCACAGGTAAATAAAACATCAGGCATCCTGCTGTGCCAAACTCCACAAAATGAATTACAGTTTAGTGGAATTAGGACAGAAACTCTCTGATCTGGAAGAGAGTTATTTCAACTGGAAAACTGACAAATCTAACAGCTCTGCAAGCACAGATGGGAAGAAAATGCGAGATGACATCGAGCAGCTTCAGGGGCACTAGAATAAGGTAAACTTCAGGAAGGCGCGCAACACCGCATACTTAAGCCTGGCTGCATGTCTTAAGGGGGCGCTCACTCTGGATCCAGTGCGACAGTGTGGGACGGCAAAAACAACTACTCTCAGAAAAAGTGTTTATGTGAAAGCGGCAGGCAGAGATGGCTTGCAGCATGCAATCCAGGGGCTGAAGATGTTTTGGGGTTTTGATACAGGCAGTAAGAAGAAACGAGGAAAGCGTCAAGCCACTGAGAAGCAAAACAGAGGTAGAGTATGTCACTCTAACACTGCCTGAGCTTCCAAAACTATACTGTTATAAATATTTACAAGACCACCAACAGGAAAACTGCAGTATGAAAACTTGTGAACACTCTGGAAAAAGAACAGGTTGTTGCTTTTTTTGCTTAATTAGTAATCTCCCAGTTATTTTTTTTTTAGATACACTCATCTAATTTTGAACTGTCAACTGTGTGTTTTTCAAGTCTCGGCTCACAGCTATAAAAGCTGCAGCCGCACACGGGAGATGTGATGGAGGGCACACACCTTCGACCTGCCCCGCTTCACGGCACTAGTCTTTCTAGCATCTTGGGTAACGCGGCACCCGGGATTCAGGACAGATCGGTGGAAAGGCACGTCTCGCCGACAGCACTGTAAGCACCTGGGAAACCGCAGAGCTTGCCAAGTTGCCAGGAGATGAGATCTGGCCGACTTATTCCATCCTACCATCAGAGGCTCTGGGTCAAGTGTGTGCCACTACTTGAAAAGTCCCAGTCTCACACAGCTAGTGACACGACCCAGGTTCGAATTTGTGATGCCTGGGTCATAGAGCTCAGTGTGCACTCAGGCACGAGTCGATACTTGATGAGCCACACAAAAGCACATGACAGGGTTACTTTATGAAAAGAAACATGCTAGTTCTCTAGTTCATATAGAGCTATAGCACCATGGCAAAGTTTATTTTAAAGAGAAATGTAACGTGTAATGTATGCATCAGATAAATAATAGATTAACAGATACATGTTTACATGATACTAAAATGATGTTTCAAATTCTCGCCTCCTATTTTTAAAATACACCATGTATCAGTGGCACCTGATTGTAGTATCAAGCAAATCATAACCTATGAGATTGAACAGGAAAATGCTGCTCATTTTCATTGAAAAAACAGTATATATTGCTATTCACTGGCTATTATATAATGTCAAGACCTCTCCATCACAAAGTTTGCAGATATTAGATCAATACAGTAATTTTAGTTTTACCAATCCGTTATATCTAGCTGTTTAATAGGGACGCCTCTGCATGGCTTTAGAATTAGAATGAGCAGATGTGAATAATCTTATTATAGCAAAAATTGTGAATGAAAACCTGCGTATAATGTCATAGACCGAGACAGCACAAGCAACATTTAATATTTGTCATAGCAATGGTAATCTTTTGTATAGCTAAGAGTCAAGGAATTGGTGTAGCTCCATCTGATGAACAGTAGTGTAAGACGTTACATTTACCCTGCAATATTTGACACTGATCATCTCTGACACAGCTTGAGCCTTATCATTACACAAGGCAAAGAAAGACTGATAATCTGAAAGACTGCTCAAGACTCCTCCACAATTATGTTACTCCACACTGCATATGCAACAAATTAAATCTGTATGAGTTCAGGATGAAATATTGCCATTTTTTCTCTTGTCATATTTTGTCATGGTTATTAAATAACATATCCACAATAAGATGCTGTGCCTAAATGAAGAAAGCATCTTCATAAACACACTGACACACAAGGCTACCTTTGTGTAAAATAATCCTGGTTAATGTAATTCTGGATATAAACACTACCTAACCGTGTATATATAGCAGAAGGCAAGGAAAATGCTTCTAGACATTCTTGGTCTATCAGGAAACACACAATAGACTTCAATAAACAGTTTGTCAAATGAAGAACAGACAATATTATAATTTAAATTTTTTAAGCAATTTTAAATGTTATTTGTGATTTATAACAAAGTCAGAAAAATGAAAAGCCATCTCTAACCTAACCTGCCGTCAGGAAGATCAGTCATGGCACATGTAGCGAGACATGCAGTTCCAAAGCCTACTAATTGAAGAGAGGAACAAATCCAGTGCTAGCAGGTCACATTCACAGAAAGAGGGGGGTGTAAGGTAATCTCACTCTTCTGCCTACACTCCTAGGCCAGCAGGCATTTAATGCCTTCCTCTTTCCCTTGTGGGGCATAAACTATCTTTGCTTACAGAGAAGCCAGTACATTGTCACTTTGATCTCAGGAAATCAAGCAAGATTGAAACAAATAGAGGACGCTTCTGAGGAGACTTACAATTGTGGCTCAGAGGCAGTCTGGTGCCTGTGCCTTATTTGAGAACGGTTGCAAAACAGATAAATCTAGACATGTGGGGCACCACATTTTACTGCTGTGTCTTGTACATAACTTGGATATAAATCCTCGCCTTCCATCATTCACTACTGAAATGTTGTGGGTTTTCGTTTTATATTTTTCAGAATGGAATTAACTCGTTTCTTTGCAGCCCACAAGCAAAATGCAGTTTCCCACCTGGATCATTCCTCCTGCTTGCTTTATTGTTTCAAACAGAGGCTGTGCTGCATGCAGAATTAGCTCAGGGTAGAGCTTTTCAGAGAAAACAAAGTGTTGTTTTCGATAATAAAGGAATGTGTTCTGTTTTGAAGGTCATCTGGATTACGGATTGTACAAATCACACTGATATACACTGATTTTGTGTACAAGTGACATGTTATATTCTGCCATTTGTAAAATGCAAAAGACATTTGCTTGTAAATTAAACCACACCTTGTAAGTGAGCTCTTATCAGGTCTCAGAAGCTAAGCAAGGCTGGCCTGGTGAGTAATGGGAAGGTAGTCCTCCGAGAAAGACCTTTAAGTGGTCGCTGCCATAAGTGATGTTAAAAAACTGGTAGGTGCTCTTTCCTCCGGAGCAGAATTTCCACATCAGAGTTCCAGTATCATGGCCAGGGACATGAACTAGTCATCATAGATCCACTGGTGCTGCTCACAAGAGCAGGGGTATAAGGATGAGAACTGTGCACACCCCCTCATCACTGGAGAACTGTGCACACCCCCTCATCACTGGAATTTACCAGGGAAATGAACCAGATCTCACTGACGACACTAAAAAGCTCACAGAGGCAAGCAGCGCGCAGAGAACAGCCGGGTTGACTCAAGCATACCTGACACTGGGGGAGTCTTGGGGAGCCTGGCCCATTGGACAGCAGTGCTTGGGGTACCCCGGTCACAGCAGATCAATGTCAAAGCACAGACACGTTCATATCAACCATAATCTGATATTGGAGGACCTTCCTGACTAGCATCCTGACTTGCATTAAAAATAAAATACAGCGCAACCGCCTGAAGTCAGGAGGAGAGAAACAGAGCTTTTGTTTTCCTGGTATGATAAACGTTTTTCTAACTGGGATGGTGGGAGGTTGGCAAGATCAAGATCCTCAGCAATTACCGTACCAGGATAATGTGAAAATAGATTGTTACCGTCAGCGGGAACTCACCTCTGTCTGGTTGGGACTTGCATTTGGCACTCTGGGGGCATGGTGGCTTAGGGCAGACAGGCAGGCCAGGATGAGATGGATGGCTCCGATCTCCAAAGCCATGCGCCTCAGGAGCACTCCATCATCAGTAGTCAGCGGTGTGGTGCTGAATAAAGTGCGCAGAACGTGGAATGGGAGGGTAGGGAGAACGTTGGCCGACGGGGACTGCAGGATGTGACCTGGTTAGAAAGAAACCTGTTAGCAAGCAAAGCAGGAACGAGGCAGAGAGCGAAAGCACTCTTAATGACTGCGCACTCACAGCAGGGTTCTACTGGCCAATGGTTATTACTCAACCATTAAACGGCACAAAGGCTTTCACTGCTCAAAGGGCCGGTGATGTTTTTTCCCCAACCTGCCATTCCTGTGCAATCCCACTTGGATAATACAGGAAGGTCAGTTCAGTTTAATTAGGGGCTTACCCATGTCCATATCAAAACTGCTGAGTGTGAAGTTTCTTTTTCCATTTATGGTGACAGCTTAGTCTTTTACATGACTTTAACTGTAAGCACAATGATACTTGTGATTCATCAAGTATACCCGCATTCTGCATAGCTGCATTCTAAACACAATGACCCTGCAACTAATTTCAAGAGATTATACTCCCGCTACTGAAACTCCAAATCAGGGCCCACCATTCACCCACAGTGCACATGCACCTGTAGAAATAAATGTGCAGTTTCTCCGTGATGTGATGTTTAATGACACATGCCATAAAACACAAACCATGCGTGCAATTTCCCTGACCTAAAACTGTGGTTGTTCAAGCTTAAATAATATTGGACCACCAATACTCATATGAAGACCACAAACCGCAAACACGAGAACTAGGATTTCCTTCTACACTCAAACCCTTCTTCTTCAGAAGAGCCTTTACTTGACTGGTTGACCCCTCTGCTCCTGCTGTATTCAGTACCCCCATCTACTGTCTCCTCTCCCTGTGTATTCTCACTCTGCATATCCGGTGTATGTTTTTATTGTTGTTGTAGTTTAAAGGTGCAAAGATTTATTATTATGATTATTTTTGCGCCTCCGGCCAGCTCGGAGGCAGCAGTTTCCTGCGCTCCCACGGCACCGCGCCGAGCGGCACTCACTGCCTTCTCCGTCGTCGGTGACCCCGAGGACCAGCCGCAGCAGGCACTGGGCATGCTTGCGCTCCTTCAGCAGCACCTCCGCGTAGCCCGGCAGGCGCAGGAAGAGCCCGAAGGCGGCCAGGGAGTGCGCGGGGATGGGGGACATGGTCTGCACCGCGGACTTGATGGGGGGGGGCTCAGCGGCGATGGTCTCCGGGGCCTCGTACACCAGCTCCCCCGACTGCTCGATGGTCACCCACTCAAACTGGTCGCTGTCCTTCGGTTTCTCCTGCGCGGCCGACGCCACCACAGGGGCGCTAACCTAGAGATTGGGAAAGGAAAGGACAACACAGTCAGGCTTCGGGCCTGGGTCTGTAGACAGCCTGTTCCTCCTCTTCCAGCAGGATGAGCCTGTTTATAACCAACGCTTGACCCCTGTGCACTAACATCCCTCCAATATATTAAGTGAGCAAAAGAAGGGACTAATGCATGACTATCATCTATTATTATTATTATTATTATTATTATAGGTCCAGGGATCATCACCCTCTCAAGGCCAGCCTCGCTGGTGGTCCGTCTTAGACTTCATTCAAAAAATATTTTTAAAGTGAATATGCCAACAATGTTTTTTTCCGATGTTTAAGGAATGTGAGCAGACAAAATCCTCACTGCTCACAGATAATTCAAATTTAAACAAGAAAAACAGAAAATATGAAGGCTGTCCCCTCAAAACAGACCTTCCATTCATCTCATTTCATTGTAGAGTTTATCAAAGTGTCATTTTGGGCTTGGAGTTTTTTTCTTTTGAGTTTCAACTTGTTAAAATAATGCAGCACTTGAGACAACGTGAAAAAAAAACATAAAACGCCAAAAAACAAGGGTTTATGAAGCCAAGCACCAAGCACTTAAGGAAAGAACGCCATTAAGATCAACTGGTTCCAGTCATATTTTCCTTGCCTCTGCTGCAGTGTGTAACATTCTCTTCTCAATTTCATTTGTTTTGATGGCTTAAAGGAGTTACGCAATGCATTTAAAACCCAAACGTCAGAATGGACACCAGTTTAATCAGATGATGAAGTTTTTTACAGAAATGTTTCAACAAAACAGAAGAAGAAGAAAAAAAGGACTTGCCTGTTGAATGACGTCTGGGTACAGCATTGGCAATCTCTCCGCTATGAGTGCCAGACCGCCCATCCCTGCGAACACCTGCAGGGGCGACTGGATAGGGCTGGTCTCCAGCAGAGACTCGTCGATAGCAGCATCTATGCATTCCTCACCTGGGGTCATAGGCTCATCTTCAGGGCAGCTGTTCAGCATCTCCCCATGCTCTGCAGGAGACAGAAAAGAAGGGCAGTGTCTTTAACTGCAGGAGCACAACAAAACAGCACCGTGACTAGAGAGATATTCACAAAGAAAATATCACATCTTCAGTTTTTCCATTAGTCGTAGTCTAATGTCACAGCTTGTGCTTATTCAAAAGGTTTCAATGCTTACTTGTCGTTAATCCGGAGCATCTACATTGGTAAAAGCATCAGTGAAGTAGTCACTAGATCTTTCTCAGATCCAGTGACTAAAGTATTGTGGAATTTTAGACAGATTCTACAGATACTACTGTATAAATAAAATGTGTTAAATGCAATCATTTATTATATGGAATGTCTCTTAGAAAAGCATTAATAATATTCTCATAGAGGTGGGAATTAAGGCTACCGTTTGAACCTGGCAGCCTATTCCACATTCCTGTGATCAGGCCCTAATCAAGTTCATTAGGGAACAGTGGCTCACAAGCTTCAGGTTTTTAAAAATATTTCAAACACACTGAAACAGAGGCAGCATATCGAGAGACAGCGGTACACTGAAGCTCTGTGGATCCACCAGCTCCTGGAGTGCAGTGGTGCAAAATGCTCTGGTGGTGCTTGAAAACAATATCATTATAAAGAAATCTACATGCAGGATAAGAAAGTTCTGATCTTTACTACCGATTATGAAAATAATATTTATTTACTGTTGCGCCACCAAAGCCAGCTACAGAATCCCCTAGTTAATGAGGCTGGAAAACTTCTTTGCAGTGTACATAACCACTCAGGTGCAAACAGCAGAGCCAGCTTGTGAGCATGAGTACGGACGCCTCCTCCTGTACCCTCTCACTCCCATGCCAGTTCCACAGCCCTGTGTTTAGCAGGGGGGGAAAGCTGGAGTTCATCTGGTTGTCAAAGAGTTTTACAAAATGTAGTTATGGGGAGCACGTGACAGGCATGCTCCTGCCCTGGAGTTTCAATCATCTGGGGGCAGCGTACAGTATCCTCCCAGACAGAGGGCTAGTGGCACACCGCGGCCCTCACTGGGCCTCCGGCCAGTCCGACCAGCACTGCTCCCACGCTCCTCCCCCAGAGCGAGAGACGGCGGGAACAAAACTGCTCACCGGCAGGGCACATCCTCCCACCGCCAGGAGGAGAGCCACCACGAGCATACTGGCAAATCAGGGCCTCAGCTGAGCATCGCAAAGGGAAATCTAATCAGGCTTAAGCCATAAAAATGTGCAGCTGAATAAGGTGCCCAAGGTCAGCTGTTCAGGCAGGACAGGATGTCCAGGGAATGTCAGTGAGCTGCATGGAGAATTACTGTATATCTCACCACCTTCTTCCTGCTTCCCCTAAGAACCACGTCTCCCACCTCTACTACAGAATGTTAGACAAATTACAATATTAACAGATTCTTAGAAAATTTTAGATTTTGAAATTATACTCTTGCCCACTAAAGAACAAAGCAGGAATACGAGGCCATCGCATCTGAATGGGCTTGTTTTTGGTTTCCCGGACAACGTTTTCACGACCGTAGCTGTAGCTGATGAAAAAGGACAGGACTTATCAATGAGGCTCCAAAATAACTCACGAGTGCAGCCACCCAGAAGATAAAAGTATCAAAAATGCTAAAAAGTAAAAGTGGGACTAAAAAGAGATGTAATAAGCAATACAGACAAGAAACAGTGCTTACCTAAGTGCGTCAGAGGGTGAGATGATACACATGCTAATTTAACTCTCATTTTCTTGTGGTGTCCATGTCAGACTGTCTCATTTAATTTGCTTTTAAGAGCAATTTCACTTAAATTAATAATCCAAATACTCTTATTTTTTAACTTTAGGTTCCATAAATAAAGCACATGAGAATATCCGCATTTAATAACATAACATGCCACTGAAACACAATAGCATTATGGAAGACAGATACCAAGGTGTAAACATGAAATAGACTACAAAAACTAAACAGTCAGCTGACTTAAACAAATTTGTACTAAAGTAAAAATTACTAAAATAATACATTGACTTGTCAGAAAAAATACCTGACATGGGAAAGTGTCCAGAGTTTTACAATTAAAAGGACTTAAGTGCTTTTACGCTTGACATTTTCATGTATTTGGTTAAAATCGAACTAATAAGGCGCCCTGTTAGTATAAGGTGGATTCATATTAAGTTATTCATTACTGGCAAAGTCATTGCATAATTAGAAAAGGGGATTTGGTATGGAATATCTACAACAGTTTCAAAGGTTTAGCACCACCTTCAAGACACTTGGGTGAACAAGATTTTGAAGCTTTAAGCAGACCACAGTCTCTCTTTCAAGAACTTTTTGCGCAAACCAAATGAACGACAGCTACCTTTCTCCGTCCGGAGACGCTTGAAGGAGTCCGTTTTCGAGAGGCTGGGGTCAGAGATGATCTTGGAACCCAGTTTGACAGTTAGGTCTATCGATCGGTAGCCCTGAGGCAGCTTGCGGTCGTACAGTAAGGTTAACAACTGGGCGAGAGTCATCTCAGCAGGCAAAGGCTGACCTACAGAACACCACACAGGTAAAGAAGAGAATCTCAATCAACAGAAGTGTTAGGGCTCCTGTTTAAGAACTAAAACATCATGTATGATATGATACAAGTATTTGTACACAGTGGTACACAACCCACAATGGAAGCTCCAGGCACGCTTTTGACTTGTCCTCTGCCCACCATTCTCCAGTGGAGGGCCTTACACTCTGTGCACAGTCAACAGCAAGGCACACCCCAAATACACATGGGTACCGAATGAACATTTTAGAGCCCAAGAGAAACTAAATGTTCTAACATTATACAAAGGTAAACACGGGGGGTGAAAAGCTAAGCCACTCATGTATTTTCTTCCACAGCACGTATTTCCTTGCATGCAACATTCAGTAAAGGCTCCATTACTGACCGAACTGAACATTAAAAACAGACAGTCAGCTTCTTATACTAAGACAACTGTGGCCCTTCTCCGGACATCTGGCTCTAAATGTTAGCGATGAGAGAAGGAGAGCAGCCAACTGTCCTCTGGTTACGATATGCAGTAATATCAAGACAATAAGACAAAATGTATGCAGGTTTCCTTTGATTGCAAGATCTTTCTTCATTCTTAGAAAAAACAAGTTGTTCAGCATATGTATCACAGATCCCCTCCTCACCTACTGCTATATAGCTCTTTTCAAACTGTATTCACTACAGTACGGTCTATGTATAACTGCCCTTTTTCAACAGTAAATGGACCGGGTCAACAAAGACAGCTGGTTTTCCGTGTCCACCTAAGCCTAAGAAAGCAGCTTCTCTTGAAGTGAAATGAGAAGGCAGGGGCCTCCTGCATGAGAACCCACCTGGGAGCAGCTTGTGGTAGAGGTGAAAGACAGGAACGCTGATGGTCTTGCTGGAGGACTCCACGCCCGCCGAGGGGGTGAGCTTGTCGTTCATCGCTCTGCCTCTGCGGGAGGGGGGCCGGGGAGGGGTGGAGACCGCTCTCTTCGACTGGGACTTCAGACCTGGAACACAGCGACCGCCTTCAAACAGTGCCCGCAAAAAAACGCACACGGGTAGAAGGACGAACTTCACATACTGTACGTGCATCAGAAACACAGGAAAACAATTCAGAGGGAGGGGTGTGGTAGCGCCCAGATAAGCACTCAAACAGAGGATGCTGAAAAAGACTGATGCACTTTTGAGCAACTCCACAACAACAGTAGCTACACATTCGACTTATGAAACTCAGTCAGGGAGAACTCTTTTAAGACATTAGGAGAAGGGGTTTCTGTCACCAGTTCTGGAATTATGCAGTGATATAGTACCGTTATGGGTTAGTACAGTTGCTTTCAGACTTCCGCCTGGATTCAGACACCAGAGAACAGTCTGGAAAGAGGGAGGCAGCACACCTGAGGCAACAACAACACTGTAGTTGTCCTGAAAGCCGTTGTCTGCCTTCATCTTCTCCTTCTCCTCGTGATTCCTCTTCTCCTTGTCTTCCTTCTGCTCATTGATCAGCTTGGCCGTTATGCTCGGGGTGTCTACGTTGCAAGAGTGTCAGGAAAAAGAAGAATCCACACAAGAGGTCAAAAAAGAGGTCATTTGACATGGCAGCGCAGCAGAGCAAACAGTGTGACAAGAACTCGTCTTTGCACAAGACTGAATTCTTTCAAGTGTTAGTGATGAAGCTGACAATTTTGTTTCATAATGGACGCGTGTTTTGAGGCCGTCGTCCCATGGGATAATGCACAGACACAGAACTTTCATTATAAAATCTAAAATCTCATTCTTACAAGTCTAGGAAAGGTTTGCTAAAGTTAACTAATCTAATATGTGCAGTATTTATTGAAGAATGGGACAGCTAAAAAGTTATATTACACTTAGATAAAATGATCTAGTGTGGCAAAGTAGCATAGTGGTTGGCATTGCGGCCTCACAGAGCTGGGGTGCTGGGTTCAATTCTGGACCTGGGGTGCTGTCTGTGTGGAGTTTGCATGTTCTCCCCATGTTTGCATGGGTTGCCTCCAGGTGTCCCGTTTCCTCCCGCAGACCAAAGAATAGGTTAACTGTATATTAATAATAGTATATTGTATTGTATACAGTCCTGCACCCTTTAATTGAGGGGAAAGGCTCCAGATCCCCTACGACCCAAAACTGGATGAAGTCATCAGAAACTGGAGGATAAAGCTTTCTCTTAAGAACGAGAGAAAGAAAACATTTCTCATAAAAGAGAGGTGGTATTTATCATCATTTCACACCGAGTTTACATTGCACGTCTCCATGCTCCAGTCCAATTATTACCAGAGATCCACAAGCTATTTTAAGTAATGACCTAACTGCCAGTGATGACATTCTAATGCTCCGCCACACAGACCATCAAAGATGTCACTCTAGGATAAAACAACAGCCCCCCTCTCCCTGTTTACAGACAATGGTTTAACATCACTACTTCCTCAAGGACCTGAAAGGAGAAACATTCATCACACAAGCACCGTCTGCGGAAAGAACTCAATCTGCCACCAGTTGCTAAATCTAGAATTTCCAAGCATTCACATCGCAAACGCTTGCCTCTGAGCTTATTGACCTTGACTAGTGGATAATGTCTAGAAAACATATTTATCTGACCAAGGTGTCATCACTCTCCAACATTCATATTCACTTCTATGTATAATGGCACTGCTTCAATTTCAATTTGGATGCTTTCATGGCTTTAAATTATGGGACCTTTGCCTCAGATTAAAAAAAAAAAGACTTTAAATTTATTACAAAGCTGGTTCCAGAAGTGGGCAATTTATTTCTATAAGCCAGAATATTACCGTCGTTTATGAGGACTGCCAAAGGTAAATATACACCCAGTGTTTCTACCATATCCAGACTGCGATCCTGAGCCACAAAATGCAATTTTGGCGTATTTAATCTTGTCATCAGCATGTCTACCACTGGCAAGGAATTAAGATCTACAGCACTTCTGTAGCAGCACTACAAGGGCACTTCACAAGCAAGTACAAATTTATTTATAGCCACAAATTTGGTATATTAGGAAATGCTCTTCTAAATGTTGTTAAGTATTATGATAAGAATTAATCTTCTGGCCATTAATCACTTATCTCTTCTGCACACACCTGACAGCTAATATATTCAGCTAACACTACACTGCCCATAAGTGGTAAGATATCATCTCCATAGCAAGTCATTAGCCAGTCTGTTTAGCAATGAAGAAAAAAGGTGACAGATCAGATTTATTACTTTACTATTAATGTATTTTTCCCCCAGTCTAACATGTATAAGATATCACATGGTCTGTTAAATCATTCTAAAGGTTTGGTCAATTCTGATAGGATTTTTTTTTTCCCAATCTACAAAAAATAATAGTGACAGTTGTATTTGATGTAATAAATTGGTGCATGTCATTTCCTAGAGGGGAATGGAAAGATTTTAACCAACTGATATTCTCAAAAAGACCTGACAGGAGACGCCCTTGGAATGGCTCTGTTCCCACGACGCTGTGGAGCTTTCCTGCCTCAGATGGGCAAATGCATTAGCGAAGCTCCAGCTTCACACATGGGGCTTCTATGGCATGTCAATGAGGTTAAGTATTACCCTCCTACTCTAGGAGCTTATCACTGGAGGTCTGGCGCTGCTCAGCTACCAGCTGAAGCCATTCAAGGACAGCTAGGGAGGGGTACATTTAAAAACAATACTGTTCAGCTGCTCTTATCAATAAGCAAATCCAGATGATAAAACAAAGGTGATTTATAAAAGACTGTGCACACAGGGAAACATTTACACAGGGTACTAGATTACATGCACAGAGGGAAAGAAAAGACAGCCCTGGGATATGAAAGACGAATTAAGGATCGCATGAATGCTGCCTGCCCCGTCCTGTACAGCCCTGCCATCTGCGCTGCCCCCCTCTGTACACGAGCTCGTGGGATACCTACCCGACACGCGGTCGAGGACTTCTGCCAAGGTTGTGGAGATGGGCAGGTGGAGGGTGCGGAATTTATGCCCGGCACCGTACATGGGGTGTTGAATCACATGGCTGGTGGCGTTAATCCTCCCCTTGTACAGCTGGAACGAGGGGGTCGGAGAAGAGAAAAGGTGTCAGTGGGACGATCAGGGGTATGGCTTAATGATATATAACAGGCAGGCTGACAGTGACAGAGAGCCCTTCGCCAAGCCCTGCTGTTGCTTTACATTCATATCTGACAGTACAATCAACATGATTGAAACATGTTAGGCCAACAGAATTTTAAACAGCATGGAGATGATGCAAGGAAACACCACATTGTGTCACGTGCAGCTATCTTCCATAACCACAGGGAGATGACTGCACATTACCTCTGGAGGTTAAGAATAAAATGAAATGCGAAGACAAATTAGTAGGGTAAGGAAACAGCAGATGGGGAGAAACTACACCCCCAGGACACAGACAAAGGAATTTGCAGGGAGCACAGCAATTAATTATAAAAACTGAAATTGAATGACTAAAGATGGGTCGATCCAGAAGAATCAAAGAAGCCAAAACAAACCAGTCCAAGTAGGTGGAATGCCACTGCAGCTAGCCACTTATATCTTCCGTCTTCCACAACCTCCTGCTGGGGGTTTATGAAATATGACACAAGCTGTCATTCAGCATCGCTGTTACGTGTGCTTTATTCCTTATGACTGTTATTGTTGTTCCTACCTTGAGGCGACAGCCATTTCACTGGCAGTCACGATTCAAATGTTAAGAGTTCCTTGGGCGGCTGATAAATAAAAACTAAAATAAACTGAACTGCAGCCAAGCTGTCAATAATTTAGAGGTTGAAAGCGCGATTCCTCTCACTGCTGCTTATTTAAGGTGGCTCTCCTGTAATGTGGTGCAGAAAGGCGATAAAGTACAGTTCCCCGAGGAAAAAAGAAAGAAATCTTGATCTCACAAAGATCAAACTGAACAGGGCAGACCCAGCGTGAAACAAAAATCAAGACTACACCAAACTGCAGTTCAAAATATTAGATTGGTTTATAATCACTGTACACTCCAAAGCACCTCTGTAAATCCACACTGAATCGCAAAAATCCATCTTCTCAGTGCAGCACTTACGCCATATAAAGATACCTTCTGTATGCAACACCCACACAGTCATAACAGATGAGCCTGTGAAAGCACTACAATTCCATGTGGACCTCACATTTGAGCCGAGACCACATAAGGCTAAATAACAGAGGTCTCACAGCTCCCGAAGCAGAGGTACTAATGACTTCATGACCATATTCATTAATTCAAACTTTGCTTTGGTGTCCATGACTGCTAAGTGCTGTATAGCAATGGACACAAATATAGGTACTGGCATGAACAAAACAGATGATTAATTAAAATACATGTATTTAATTTATATAGAGGTACAGGGTATGATTACTGTTGGAGACTCAAAAACCAAATTAAGAATGTGGAGAGCCGACTTTGTAAAGTTTATGATCTGAATGCACATAGAAGTGTCTAGATACAGTACATCACAAAACAGCAGTTGCGTCACTGGTGATTTTATAGCTATATTTTTCACTGCCGCACCAACACAACCCTACGAACAGCAAGTAAACAAGGATTTTAAAGACAATTAAGATCTATGAAGGAGTAAAGTGATGACACAAATACACCAGCTTACCATTATTTCTTTAGTTGCTGTTTGGGGAAAGAAATGTCAAAGATGACAGCACGCTGTAATATAGTGAGAACTGCAGAGTTTGTCTTGACTGTAGCTTGGCCCTGCGACATCCCCCATGAACAGCGAAAACAAATGTTGAAGTGGTCACTAGTTATGACGTATACTTATATAGTTGTGTAGTTTGTGACAAATTAAATGCCTTTTCTTAAAAACATCAAGGTCAAGCAGGTCTTGTCTTTCAAACCCAGATGCACTGACACAGCTCATCTGAGAATACAGCGCCCCCTTGTGACCATCACAGGCCAACAAACAAGCTTCAGCAACCCTTTCTTACCTCATGTTTTCAGTTTGGGCTTGTTTGGGGGACCAAAAACAAAAGCAATCCAACTCTAGACTTGTTTTCCCCATAGGTAAAGGCTCCAAAGGCACATCATCCAGACGTGTTTAACCACAGTGAAATGACTCACCGGACAAGGGGACTGCAGGAAGACTATGACCTTCTCATCCTCCAGCATCAGCTGCAAGAACAACCTGCGGATGAACCCGGAGATGTTCCCCGAGGTGGGAACGCTGCCCCGCTGGGGTGCTGACTGGAAGAGCTCGCACAATACCTGCAGGGAAACGTTCCGCATTAATCTTGAGCCACCAAAACAAAACCAGAACGGGGCAATTCACCCCTTCCAGGTGAGCAGGATGCACATCCATCCATTTTCTAACCGCTTCAGCCTATCCAGGGTCGCAGGGAAGCCAGAGCCTACCCTGGTAAGCAATGAGTTCAAGGCAGGATACTCCCCTGGATGGGATGTTCATCCATCAAAGGGCACGCACACACACACTCGGGGCAATTTTCCCAGAAGCCAATTAACCCATCTATATGTCTTAGGACTGTGGGAAGAACCTGGAGCACCCGTGCAATCGCGGATACCAGCCCAGGGCCAGCACTGAACCCAGGGCCCCAGTGTTGTGAGGCAGCGTGCCATGTGTTAATCAACCATCTAACCCTAAAAACCCATGCCTTATGGGAAACTACTGAACTCCTGACACTAAATAACACATCTCAAAAGGTCAGCCATATTAACTAAATTAAAGCACTCTGGTCAAATGGATACTGACACCTTCCCAAATCCATTCCTGTCAGAACAGACCTAATTCTATTCCTAGCTAAAAAAAAGACACTGAACTGGATACGCATGTCATGCTGCTTTGCTAGGATGTTTATAGCATGAACACAGAGAATTCTGATAATGAAAAGGAGAGCACTGAAATGAGAACACCACATACTGACCTGAGCCATTAGCCTTTGATTATTTGGGTGGCAGGAAATGCACTGCAGGAAAAACGCCACAGTTGCGTTTTCAATTGCTGTCCTCTGCTGGGTGGTCAGTCCGTTTGCCCCCGCAGACGAGGCCAGTGAGTACCTGGAGCCCGAGGGCTGCGGGTTGGCATGGTGGCCCCCAGCGCTAGCACTGGAGTGACACAGCAGAAACAGCAGGGCTGTCCACAGAGGGTTCACCTCCGGCCCTCCCAGCCAGTCTTTCATCGCATGGCTGTTCCCCACATCAGTCAGGAAGCGGAGGACCGGGGCCACCAGATCTGCGGTCAGCGGCACTTTGTTCGCTGGATGCTGCAGGGAGTGGTGCCTCCGGTTTCGGTCAGCAGGAACGTCTGCGGAAGGCACCGAGAAGTCCGAATTGGACAGAAGGCCGCAACAGAAGCTAGCCAAGCTTCTGACCAGCAGAGATGGCAAGCCAGACTCCAGCAGCTGCTTGATGGCCTCGGGGGACTGGGAGGCCGCCGCCAGTGTGGCCAGCTGGGACTCCGTGAGCGCCACGGGGGCCTGCGCGTTCTTGGAGTCATCCGTCAGGCCCGCGCTCAGGTCCTGCTTCTTGCTGTCGTCGGTCATGGAGAGCCGGTGCTGGGTCTGGACTGGAGGAGGGGTGATCCCCATCCAGGCCATCAGGAGAGAGAAGTAGTTGGGATGGATGTGGCACATTGAGCACAGCAAACTGTCCACAGCCTTCTTCAGAACCAAGTTGCATTGCAGGGACATGGACCAATTGTACAACAACCTAGGAAATAAAAGAAGCATTCTGACACTCCGGCAAACATGACCAGCAGGAAGAAAATGGATGGAGGCCGGTGCTTGCCCCGTCCATACTCACTCAAACAGCTCCCGGCTGAGCAAAACCGGAAGGTCGTAATCCACAGGCAGCTCATAGCTGTGCCAGAGGATGGCAGCAACACAGTGCAAATGGGAAGGAGAAGGCATGAGCAGGCCGTACTCCCGGGAGGAGCTGCTGGGATTGATGTAACCCAGATGGCCAGTTCTCTTCAGGGCTGCCACTCGGGAGGAGTCGTGCACCCACTGCAACAGGGCCTGGATTCTAGCGGCAAGCACAGGAAATTACAGGTCAGCTGGAACAGAGGCTGATACCAAGGGAGCAACTGGACCGGCACGATGAGGTGCGACCTGATTTGTGCTCTAAAGAGGTCAGAGGAGGGAAAACGCCAGTGAGCTGCCAAGCAGCAAGTTAGAGGTTAATTCCACCAGAAGTGGGAGAATGAGAAAGAGAGAGCATCAATATGACTCAGACAGGGCAGATAAAAGGAAAGACAGTAAAATTGGCTGGTAGAGGTGAAAAGGGAGTAAACCAATGGAATTCTGGGCAGCAGTGTCCAGATGAAGTATAGGAGGAAGCAAACGTTAAAGAAGAAAACGTATAAAAAAAATGAGTTATCCACTGAGTGCCTGGGAATCGGGTGGTGAACCCGTTTCTAATGTTTATTTTTGTCGTCTCATTTGAACAAATGAAAGCAATGAAACCTTGGCAACGAACAACAACTCATTGTGAAGGCACGCTTAAGCACAAAAATCCACACTCCGAAGAGCTGTTTGTAACCACAAACACTGATGCTCCACATGAACACAAGCACCAAGGAACTACAAGTCGGGACACAAGGATTTCTGTACTGTTTTTTTTTTAAATAATCTACGAGAACTGTGTTACTCAATCACATATAAACTCTATCATTATTTCCAGTTACACGAGAGGGAAGACCTTACCTGTCTTTTGTGCCAGGATCCTGTGTTGTTCCAAGCTGATAGAGGATATCAATCGTCGAGTCAGAGGAAAGCCCGTTTAGCCTTCCAAAAAGCAATGGGCTATTCAGATCTACAAAACGACAAGATTAACAACAATTAACAAAAACCAAACTTCTTGATTTCTACCAAATATTCAAACAACTCATCCATTAACCTCTTCTTCCAATCCAGAGTTACACGGGAGCCAGCACCTCCCCCAGCAAGCATCAAGCACAAGGCAGGACACACCCTGGACAGGATGCCAGTCCATCAGAGGGCACAGACAGACACGAATACACTCACATTCACACCTAGGGTTAAGTTTGGTAAAAGCCAATTAACCTAGCACTATGTTTTTGTACTGTACGAAGAAACTAGAGCACATGGAGGAAGCTCACACAAACATGCAAACTCCAAACAGACAGCACCCCAGGTCTGGTTTTGAACCCAGGGCCTCAGCGCTAACACTAACCACCATGCCTCGTGCTCACACGTGAAAAATGTTAAGTAACTAATGTTTACATGATATTAAATTGGGAAAAACAAATGTGTTATCTACTTAAGAATCTCGCGCAGACACGATTTAAGCAGGAGGTGACGAGGAACGTGTTTCCAGCCACACTGTCACCAGTCTTTGCCTGCAGAGTGACTGAGGGGAACCCACCTGCAGGGTCGGTGCCTGACGCAGCGCAGTTCCGCAGAAGGATGTCTATGAGCTTGAGCCCGATCCTGGTGGACTGCAGGCCGATCTTCACCAGCACGGCCTCGATGTTGGGCGAGTGCATGCCGCAGTACGGGGACATGAGCAGGGCCGCGCAGGTCTGCAGGAGGTTGGCCGTGGGGGCGGCGGCGCTGGCCATCATGGACTCCAGGTCACTCACGTGAGTCAGGCAGTGGTGCAGAAGCCTCAGCCAGCCAATGCTAGAAGGACAGTGCACCAGAACGGTCAAGAAAACCGGCTAGGAAAGGCACCTCACAACAAGGCCAAAGTACAACCTTACTAACAAAACCCAGCACGTAGGGCGGCGTGGTGACACTGTGGCTCAGGATCTGCGCCTGTGGCTGGAAGGTGGCCAGTTCAAATCCAAACTCCGCCGGGCCCCTGAGCAAGGCCCTTAACCCCAACTGCTCCAGGGGCGCCATATAAATGGCTGACCCTGCGCTCTGACCCCAAGTTTCTCCCTCCTCATCTGTGTGCCTGTGTGTCTCATGGAGAGCAAGTTGGGGTATGCGAAAAGACAAATTCCTAATGCAAAAAATTATATATGGCTAATAAAGTGATCTCTCAACTGGAACTAATCCCTCCCCTTTTCTTAAAGAAGACTTAAAAACAAAAGGTTACGTCGTATTATGATCAAAAACAAAAAAACATGACCACACTTTTTTTGCAGGTGGTTGGTCCAGTGCTCACAGAAAAGTAAGAGCAACTCGAGCAAAGTAATGGAACTGACTGGAAGGAACACAGTGGAAAATCTCAACCCTTGTCAGTAAGAGATGAAGCACTAACTGGAAGGACAGGTAAAAGACTGTAGGAGAGCTGGAGTCAAGTACGCAGCCTTTTCCAAAGGCTTCGCCCCCTTGGTGTCTGTGCTTCACCACACACTAGTCCCCTCCGCAGCCCGAATCACCTGGTTTTGGAGACCTGGTCCTCGGAAGGCAGGAAGGGGTTGTTGACGGTGGCGGAGGAGGTGTTCCCGAAGGCGGTGAGGCCCAGCAGCTTGATCTGAGACAGGCCCAGCGTGCTGGCGTCCCTGGGGCGGTGCAGCCGCAGGCAGACCGCCGAAGCCACCTCCGCCTTCACCAGCTGGATCTTGATGTAGGTGAGGCCACTGGTGATGACAGGTGTGGACAAGGGGAGCATGTTCACTCCGTCCGCGCTGATCTCCACCGACACTGAAGAGGGGCAGGCTGCACCACAAACAACATGGAAAACCATCAACCAAAGCTCAGTTCTCCCCTATCTTGTTTAATTTGCTCTTAACCACTTACACCTGATCTTAATTTTCTTTCTACAATGGCTCTGCACAAACCCCAAATACCATCATGCTCCACTTACCTTATTTGACTTCGATTCTCAACAGGCACCATGTCTTTTTTATACTGTAGAAAATGCAGAGCACACTAGGTTACAGTAAGTGACTACCAAATTTATCTAATTGCCTTAAGCCTGCTAAGCTGTCATGAGCAAAACAGAGCACTTTTTAAACGTCCAATGCACTATTCGCACAAAGACCCCTCTAAAGATCTCGGGTGGAAAATCTAGCCTCAATCCCAGAAGTCTTCACAGGAATGCAAGACGGGCAAGCAAGCGCTTACTAGCAAGCGAGGCGAGGTGTGGCTGGATGTGGATCTCCTTGAGCAGCACAGCGGCCGGGAGGTGGATGGTGAGGTCGCACCAGGCCTCCTCGGGCAGGAAGATGTAGGACCAGGCCGCAGAGCGGGCTCTCCGGTGGGGAGGGGTGGCCTGCAGCAGCACCTCCGCTGGCTGGGCGGTGGGGCTGCTGGAGGTGATCGTGCCTGCAAGACGCCAGCAAAACAGAGCACAGTTAGACAGGCACCCGCAAAGAGTGATCTCACTTCCATTCCGCATCACTCTCATGGTATTGTCCAACGTAATGTTCCTGCCATCTTTCCGTGCACGACATCCATGGCTAAACTCAATATACAAAAAGTCTCCATGTTTCACTTTAGAACAACAAACTGGCCACGTCGTGCTTCTGGCTTGCTCACTGGAAACAGAGCTAAGTGAGGTGATTATTTTTCTGAACCTCACGCCATGCTGGGGGCCAAAGACCGCTGTCAGATGAAAACAATGAAATACAAAGCAGAATTATCACTCCAGCAGCATTTCAGCCATCTTCCACCAACTCGCGCACACACGCCTGGAGCTCTGCTTGTCCCACCGAAGCCACAGCTCTGGCTGCATTCAGGAGCAATGAAACCTTTTTCGGAGATGCGTCTTTTTCTTCTCCTTAAAGAAAACTTCAAGAACTCCTTCCTTGATTTCCGTGCCCCTACAAACCCTGTAAAAATAGAGCAGTGGAGCTAAGTGCAGACCTAACGGTGCAAAGTTGTGAAGCCCTTCTGCGTTGTCCGGTTCTGAGGCAAGCACTCGCGCCTTCAGACTTCCGTCTCCCGTCTTGCCAGGGCCCGAGTCCAGGAACTTCATTATGGTGGACACCATGCTCCTGGCCGTGTTGACGATGGCGCGGGTGCTGGTCACCATGTTGTTGCAGATCAGCTGTACCCCACCTGAAGAGAGTCACACTGATTAACGCAAAAGTACAAATGATGGCAAAAATATTCCGAACTGAGCTTGGGTCATTGATGCCGACTTTTCACACGCGCAGAAACGAACAGACTTCCACCGAGTTTGAAATGTAAGTGTTGGTCTTAAATTGTTTTTTCAAGTTAATATTACAAATCCAAATTGTTTTATCACCTGATGAAAACTAATGACACCTCAGCCAAGGTCTTTCCATTGAAATGTATCCAGGAAATGCATATTGTGTTCTGTAATCATCTCCATTTTTCCCCAATTGTCAATGTTCATAACGCTTCAAAACACTGCAAAGATGAGCCTCATTCCTAGGTTGATGAATGGAAGTGCCTGTTTTAGGACTGACACAATGCAAAACTGATGTTTGAAAGCTACCAAATATAGATTCGCCCATCCTCTAACCCAGCCCATAATGAACTTAACAGGTGTCAAGAGACACATAAAACAAAATGATTTAAAAGAATTTCCTGTAATTTGTTTTTTTTCCAAAACCAATCAAAGGAAGCATGCCTACAAGTTAAGTTACAGATTTTGAAATCTCCAATTTTTTAACAGAAATTTTATTTACATGTAGCAGCTCTGTAGCTGTTAAAAATATCCTGCTGCATTCAAAGCAGGCCGGACCGAACAAATTGCTTAATTCCATCATTAATTTCATCTGCATTTAATAATCCCGCATGTGACACTCGGAAGTTTTAAGCATTACATACCCATATCATGAAAAGCTTTCAAAGCCTCACTTGTATCCAAAACCCTCAGAATAAACCAGAGGAGAGGTTCTGACAGCTGGCACGTGGACAGTGACCCCTAAGGACAGAAATATCAATAATCCTACAATACCGAGCACCCAGTTTCAACACAGAGACAACAAGGGGCAAATCAGATTCATGATGAGGCAGCAAGTGAATAATTCTTCATCCAGGATGCCTTACTTACTAAAACTTAGGTATAAGGGACAATGGCCAAAATACAGGAAAGCTGTAGTACCTTCGGCAGTAGATCAGTAAGCAGATTTTTACAGAAATGACAGGAAGGAATGACCTTTCCTGTGATTGTGTTCTTATTGAACACATGCAATGAGTCTGGGAAAAGAAGAGTGACAAAGTCCTCACCTGTCTCCCCATGTATCCACATGCCATGTAGGTGAGAACAGGCTGCAGCATGACTTGAACAGAAGTGGCCTTCTTGCTCAGTGTGGTGAGGATGGTGAACAGCCCGTCCCCAACAGAGATGGCATCCAGCCCACCATGGAAGTTTTCGTGCTTTGTCAGATGTAGTCCGCTGGCTCCTTAAAACACCCAGTTGTAGGCATTTAATACAAAACAGGCTATAAAATACTTCTTCACTCTCCAATAATGCTCTCTTTAAAGTCTCTTCTAATACAGCCATTGGTAAAAGCACAGCCACTATGTCACATTCAAAAATTCCCTCCGGGGAAAAAAACATTTCACCATTCAGTCTCCTTTCAATTGAAAGTCAATAATAATATAATGAAAATATGAATATTGTGCACCAAATAATATCGGCAAATGAGAAATTGATTAATTTTTCACAGCGCATACTTGCCTTTTGTCTATTACAAGCACAACACCCCAAGGCAGAGAAAAGCCCGAACACTTTGTCATAACGAGAGTGCGGAGGAAGATTAATAATAAGTTACCCAACAGGGGCACGCTGCCATACCCACCGATGATCATAGCCATGGCGCTGCTGTTGCACTGCCCCAGGGCCGACAGGATCTGGCTCATGATCTGCTGGTTGGCCAGCACCAAGTCGGCCACACCTGCAGCCGGGCCCTGGTGGACAGAGGCTCCCCCGCCGCCCTCCTTGCTCCCGCAGACCTTCTCCTCGTCCGAGACGCTGTCCGAGGCACTGCTGCCCACTGCCGGCATCCGGCCGCTGAACTCCCGGTCGCTGGACAGCGGCAGCTGCACCAGGATGTTGACGAGCTTCAGCAGGTCGAACATCAGCTGGTCCCGCGTCATCTCCCCGCACACGGCCTTGGCGTCGCCCGGGCGGATGATGTTGGCGAAGAGACCCCCGAAGCAGGCGCGGGCGCCCACGGAGCTGTCCGAGCCGCTGCGCGACACGACTTTGTCCGAGCACGTGATGTAGTGGTGGACCAGGAAGGTGATGGACTCGATGACGGCGGAGATGGTGCTGACAGACACGACCTCGAAGTTCTGCTCCAGAGTGAATTCAAGCAGCTTGACCTGGGCATCCAGGGGGCCCTGTCCTGACTGGAAGGGCCCTCTGAGAGAAACAAGAGCAATAGATCTTATATACACCTTATAATACCCCACTAATACAATGGCAGGTATTGTTCATAAACTAGAAACAAAGTAAGAAAAGGCTGGTTAAACGTTTATTTTGCACAAAACATCTATTTCACTTTGTCCAACACTGGGTCATGGGGAAGCCAGAGTCTATCTCAGCAAGCAAGGCAGATATAACCGAGATGGCATGCCAGTCACAACCGAGGGTTAAAAATAATTTCTCATTGAATTGGCTCAAGATATCTATTCAATGGATCCGTGTGTACCTCATTTTACAAGCATACATGGAAGATTCTTCAATTTAACAAAGCTTAAAAGTTCCAAAAATACCACATCAATCAAAAACAGAGTATTAAGCCCAGTATTAAGTCACAATCAGACCACAAACGCCGCAGTTTCTAGAAAAACAGAGAATACCGTGGAAAAAGACATTTTATTTGATACAATACATTTTGATCTGGCCAGATTGGAATTAAGTCACAGAGTACACAAAGCTTGTAAAATAAATGACTAAACCATGCACACTTAAAAACTGTTAAATCAAATAATGACAAATTGCATTAAGGAGTTATTGACTGGAAGAAAAAAGGCCAGGCAATGCATTAAAATTACTAATAATCTGCAAGCTACAGATCTATACACAACTAATATTAGATTATTGAGAAAGGCAACAATTTAGAGAGGAATATAAATGTAAAATGAGGGCACATCTTTAAAACAGAAATTGATAACAAGCAAGTCAAAATCATCATGTACGACTGCTCAAATTATAAACCCACTGCACTTCTTTTTACAACAACAATCTATGCCAATTTGACAACATGAACAAAGGAACTAGAAATATGCCCCTTAACCACCTTAAGATAACTAACCACGATTCAGGTAGGAAGTCATATGAACTACGTACAAGAGTATCTCTGTCTTTCAATAAAAAAATTTGTCGTTTTCTGTTAAGATTTCATGTACCTGTAAAACATGCCAGTTTTACACTAGTGCTACTCCTACTTGTATAAGACAAAGAGGAAGATTTAATTATGATTACTATAACCCATAATCATAACATTTCTCCTTTTTTATCAGAACGAAGATTCTCTTTTCTGTGTTTGCTTTACTTAGTGCTGATACACCAGTGTCTATCAGGCAGGCACATCCATTAATATGACACTGGGGCATTAAACATTTAATGAAAAACAAAAACCCAAAAGTGCATTCTAAGAGGTTCAAGATATCATACCTTTCAGTAGATAAAATGTGCATGAGTTTCAGGAGAAATTCGCTGAACATCTGAGGGCATGTTGAAGAAAGGTGCACTTGAAGCCTGGTAAGAAATTCTTGCATAGCTTGGGTAGCTGTGGGCCCAACCTACAATCAGACAGGCACACATTAGTGCATGAATTCTCAGTTAAAGAGCTCAGAAGTTTAGTTATGGAAGACAACTCACAATAACAGAAAAGCAGCATTCTTTACATTTCCATTCACAGATTTACAGGACAGACAATACGATTCAGTCAAGTGGCCTCATTAGAATATAAGTACAATAAACTCCAACCTGTGAGCTGTGCTGACTGGTTCCATGAGGGCTTGTCCCCGACAGGAATCTCACAAGAACATGAAGAAGATTGGGATCTGACACCATCAGCTGAGCAGTGCTTTCATGGGCACCCATTGCATTGTTTGGAACAGCTTAAATAAAAAAACACAATGTCTTGATGCATGCACAAATACAGAGGGGGGTGATTCGACTGTCCCTCACAATCTTATTTATAGCAGAATTCTTTAGCTGTGAATGACTGGAAATAAGATTAAAGTAGACAACAGATATAAACAACTAGTCTCAGTGCAAAAGAAATTGAATACGAATACTAGGGTTCTTTTTTTAAACACTCACCACTGAGCTGCATATTGGTCATGAGTGTGAGACTATGAAGCACAAGGCACCAGGTCCTTAATGAAGTGTTGGGGTACCAGGCCAGGACAGTCAAAAAGCTGGAGATAGAAGCTGTGGTACAAGCAAAAAAAAAAACATTCAAAAAACATGTGTCCCAGCTGATCAATGCATTATACTATATCCACAGCATCTTTAACTGTACTGACAAATACGAAAACTTAGCAGTCCTACTGAGAGGACCACCAAAAGAAAAAGGACCACTCATCCAACAACTACCTTATCAGTCTGAGACCTTGAAACCGAACCGTCTTAAGCTAAACAACTCAATCACCGTCACGCAGTAAGATGCATAAAGGAGATCTGTTCCACAGAGCGACAGTCCTGCCCCTCCCTCATTCAGTCCTTGATCGGGCTCACCTTGATTCAGTGGGATGGTGGGCACCCTGCTGGCATTAAACAAGAAGACATCCGAGCCATTCTCTTCACTCCCTGCGGAGCCAGAGTTCATGCTCAAAGTGAGCCACAGCTGCAGCAGAGATTCCAGCTGATGAGAGAGAGGGATTCGCAGATGGTAAAAGAAAAAGTAACAGAATTTCTCCTACTGAAAATATTTTTTAGAGAAAAAGATAGTTATTGTTGCAAGTATGTTCAGTCTCCCATTGTGTTGAAGCAAAAACCGATGTGACAATGCGTTTGTTTTGTTTATCTGCTATTCAAGCAGTCAAATCTACTCGACCGACAACCTGGATTCAGTAACCACAGGAAACTCATGTCTCATATAAACTGTATTAAGTGCTAAGCTTTCTTACGGAACCTGTGACCACAATAGTTTTATACCAGAATGATTCAACCGAGGGCATAAGCCACTTTCGCCTATGGGGAAGAAACACTGCTGGCTGAGCTGAAAACCAAGAGAAAAATCGTGAAGAGGCAGTCCTAACCTTAGATGACAGAATTAAAATTGATGAACTTGGGATGGCTAATAGCACGGAGAATTAAAAGTATTAAGATTAAGTATGTCATAAGTTGTCAATTCATTCATAAATTATACAAGGTACCTCCAGGGGCAACTGGCAACAAATAGGATGAGATTTAGATGAGTGATTGTATTAAAGCTCTAAATATTTGGGAATTTTGGAAGCCTCCCACTTGCTACAACTTAATTACTATGAACCCTTTTAACACCCCTTGAAAGAAATGCCAGAAAGGTAGTTAAAGAGGAGCAGTGGAAATATTTCTACCTGATTTATGGGGTCTTTTTATTACAATCTGTCCTTATCCTCTCCAATATATTAAACATTAACTGCTGTAAATGAGTACGGAAATCCTGGAACATGCAACTTATAACTACCGTGATTATATTAGAAATTTCAAATTAGGCTGTAGATCTACAGTTTCCTTGACTTTTCCTTGAAAAAGCTGGATCTTTTTGTCTTGTAGAGGAATTACAACTCGGAAATATTAATAGGCATTTATGTAACTAAGTTATTCAAAAATTAATAATTTTGAAATTGGAATCCAGTGCTCTTTAGGGCATGTAAAATACAGTATATGTACTGTATAGTTAGAGAAACAGAACACTGGAACTATGGACACCGCCTGACTTTAATCTGGCTCTATATAGATCTTAAACTTAAATACTTACAGAATGTAAAGGAGAAGCAGATTGTTACTACAGTGCGGTAGGGGAAGCCATCCTTCAGATGAGATGTTAAACTACTGGGTCATTAAAGATCTCAGTACTCTTCATAACGGACATCTTTGCTAAATTCCACTCTGGGTCTTAACGTAGTAGATGAGACAAGTTCTCAGTTCTGCCGAACTACTCCCTGCAGGTGTGGGGCTGCTGTTCGCATCACTGAGGGAGGTTCCACACTTCGGGGGAGGTTGAAGTGGCTCCATTCCTATATATAATACCCTTTAGGATCCATCCATCCATTTTCAAACGGATGTAACCCCCACAAACAGGGGGAACATACAAATGCAGATAGCATCCCAGGTCCAGAATTGAATCCAGGGTCTAAACAATCTGTGCAATGCTGACCACCACTGTAGCATCCTTTGGGAAGGGATTACTAGAAGGAATAAAGCTTGAGTTCCACTTTGCTCTAGCAGGTTAACAAATCTCATGTGCTCCATTACAAATGATCACAAGTATCGCAGTATCAGTGGGGTAAACCAAATATCAGTATCGGACCAGAACAATGTGTTTAGTACACCCCCAAGAATGTACCTCTCTAAAAATGCAAGCTCAGGGTTTTTCACTTGTGAAAGAGACTGCTGAGCCAAACCAAGACTGGGGGGTTTTGTATCTGCCTCCTGCGGACACCGATCGCCTGCGTGGGCCGTACCTGCACGTGATGCACCTGCAGCATGGAGAAGAGCTTGTTGAAGCAGGCGCTCAGCATGGGCACGGAGGAGGACTGCACGGCCAGCTGGCCGGCCTGGCTCGAGGCGTGCAGCCCTCTCAGCAAAGAGTCGTCCGTTCCATTGTTGGACTGAGCCACTGGGGAGGAGAACAAGTTTCACGTGATCCGTGCCGCTGCCTGCCAAGTCCAACCTTCACCTGCTGTGCACTGTTTCACAGTTTTAGTATTTTTCCCCACAGAGACTGGCTACTAGTTCGCACAAATGTATGCATACAACTAAAAAATGTTATAAAGTCTAAACCAAAATGTACAGTTGGTTCATTTTATTTTCTTTAATTTATAATCCTTTTTTACATCAGGTTTAAAGAGCAACGGAAACCTATTTCATATGATAATACTTCATTAGACCTTTCTTCAGACTGTAGCCCGCAAAGTGACAAACCCAAGAAGCAGTACGAGACAACTCCAACAACTGGAGTGATCAAAGATACAAAGACTCACTACTGAAGCGAGCAGGATGTAACACCCCGGCTTCGGAAAATAATCCGATAATCACTGGTGGCCGCACACGCAGCTGTCGTGGGAGGAACGCGCCATGCTGGACAAGCGAACAGAAGCCCCGAGCCCCGTGCGCGGCTGGCATACCTGCCGGGGAAGTGGAGGTCAGGGCCTGCAGCACCGAGTCGGCCTCCAGGGTGGCCATCATCTTCAGCATCAGCTCCGCCTGCTGCTCCAGGCCCACCTCCAGACGGGCGTCCAGCGCTGCCAGAAAACACACAAGCCCTTGCTAGACACGCCTCCAGCGGCCCAACGGCCCGCGCGGAGGAGACCGTGCCGGCGGAGACGCGCGAGAGCGGCAATACCTTGAGACACGGAGACGGACAGGCTTTGCGACCCAGGCTTCTCGGCGACCGCGGGCGGCTTGGACACGGGGATACCCACCCCTCCGATGTAAGGATTGTAGCTGTAGGTGCCGTAGTCAGCACCCCAGTAGTCATACCAGGTACTGCTTATAGGCTTTTGCAAAGAATACAGAGATATTAGTGACATTTTTAGATCTGCTGCTTTCTTTACAGCAGTTACTGTACTAGTGATGGCAGACAGGGAGGTCCCAAAGAAACGGCAACGCCATTCTTTATGAACAGCGATGTTCAGGGAGGCAGACATCCACAGTCCAACATGCTTTTTACTCCTCCTTCAGACTGCAAAGTGTCAAACCAGCCACAAAAGGCTGTTTTTTAATAAAGGACCAGAAAATAGGCTTAGCAGAACTGCTGACAAATTCTTAGTTATGTGTCAGCACTACTACTAAGTGGAATTGCTACAAAATTAACTAATAAGGACACTTTGAAGTTTATCCCTACAATGCATTTGTGACCAAGACCTAAACTACGGGCCGTAAATAATCATATAAATAAAGTTTTACAGAAGGTTCTGTAAGGAACAAGGTGAGGAAAAGGGTCTTACAAGAAACAAAATAATTCTAACATTAGCCTAGACAAACCTTTACTTAAGGTCACAACAGCATGAACAAGCAAGTTTCACGCATATAAAACTAGAATCCTGACTACAGTATGGCTATAATAATACCTGTAATAATTCATAATTCATGCAAAGAAGAAAAAACAATTTGAAAAAGCCATGCATACCATACCTTAAAGACTTTGGCAGCGAGGGGATCTTTTTCCAAATCAATATCTAAAGGATCAATATCAACATCCATGAGGTCTTGTAGCAAGTCAAAGTCTATGTCTTTATCTTTTTCCAAAGATGATAGAGGTGGAGCACCTTTGGATAACGAAAACAGCTTTAATATTGCCAAGCAAGCACACTTTTGCAGCACAGTAATAAGCTATTTAGGGTGTACTAGGCAATTTTAAGGCCGTAGATGTTAACACTTGTATAGGGTTGGGAGGTCCCAGTACTGTTTATGTTCCACTTCCTGTTGCCAGTAATCTACAAGTTTTTATTCTCTACTGATTTAACAAATGCAATTTCTATTAAAAACGAGTGATTACTGATGTGAAATTATACACATTGATAACTTTTGAAGACAACTGTTAAGCAAGCCTTTTAGAATCCAGACAAATCCTGCAACTGGGCAGACTGTCTTAATTAAGAAATGCTTTTGCAACACTTTTTATACACAAAGGGAAAAAAGACTTCAGGGCCAACAGGATTTCAGACAATCCCCCCATTCTCCACACAGGAATATTTTAAGCAGAACATAAAACAGTAATTAAAACAGATTGGGAAACCGTTGTTTTGTCAGAACGTTTCTCTTCGAGCAAAGCTTTACTGCCAAACATGCACTTTTTATAGTAATTGGAAACAAAGAGTTTAAAACTCGGTGTAGGGGGTCCTGAGTGGCCAAGCGGTACAGGCGCTGGCCCAAGTGCAGTTTGAGCAAGGCATTGTGGCTTCGAGCCTGGGTCACGTCACTAGCCAATGGGGACTGGGATTCCCCAAGCAGTGGGGCACGATTGGCTGAGAGCCGCTAAGAGTAAACTGGGATTAGATAGCCGGGGCACAGAGCTCTAAACAGTGTCCCCCGAGGCCTCCCAGGGGGCCTGCAGTGCTGTAAGGGAGGAACTGGCTGCTTCACCTCCAGTCGACACTGAACCACTGCCTCCTCTTCCCCGAGTGCGGTTGTGAGATTCCTAACCTTGTGCCAATACATCCGACCATTCATAATTGCGCAGTGAGTCAAAAATAGTAACTAAAAAGCACTGTATTGATTTTTTTAAAATATACCTCATAGAATACTCAGATTTCATTAATTTGTTTAGGATGCTTGAACAGCTACATACTTTGGCCTTCAAGAAAAAGAAAAGTCACATCTTATTAAAACATAACAGAATTTCCTAGACACCTGACATGCTCACATGCTGCAAAAGTCTCAAACTGAAACCGTAGTTGGCAAGCGCTTCAGGAAACTTGTACTTTTTGTTGAGAAAATGAAAGTAACTCCTAATCTTAAAATACTACCTATCAAACTGGTGGTGACTCCCTCGATAATTCAAATAACAAGCTATTTGGTGTGAAGGATGTCCTTGGGGTACCTGAGATGATATCCGGAGCGAGGGCCTCGTCGATCGTCTCCACCAGCGGGATGGCCGTGGGCTGCTGCAGGGAGTCGTCCGAGTCGCCCGCGGACGCCCCAGTCTCCTCCCCAATGGCCCCATCCTCCATCACCTCCACAGACACGGGGGACATCAGCTCCCCTGAGGGGCCACAACAGGATCAACATCACGGCCAAGCTACCGGGAAACTGCACAGCGCTGTGCCCTTCCCCAAGACTGCACGGCAGGGATGTCAACATTTTTTTTTTTTACTGGGGGCCAGATAGAGAAGAAACTGTGGAGCAGCGGGCCACAGGCCAGCTCCAATAATAAAAATAAACTTGGTGGAAAAGTATTCATTTTGCCGGTGTGGCTGGAATCTCCTGCATGCAATGTCAATTTTTCATTTCCTTGGTTCCGCCATTTTGAAAAGCTTGCTGACGTTAATGTACAGAATTCAAGTTCTGAAGAGGGTAAAGAGGAGGAGAGGGGGTAGCTAATCAGGTTTGAGATGTGATTTTACGTGATGGCGGCTCCCAGTGTTCACAATAGGAACTGCACTTTTTACTTACTAATCGGGCCAAATCTAATCATAGTTCTAAATTAGCTCACGGGCCGCTTCAGAAACAGTGGCGGGTTGCAATTGGCCCACAGGCCGTAGTTTGGACACCCCTGCTGTACGGTAATGCCATTGCACAATAACTCAACATCAGTTCCACCACAGCTCAAGAGATCACAAAGAGCCACAGAAGGAAAAGGTCCAGATCACAACGCTCAAGAAAACGGAGTGGAGTTTTAAAAGGCGTTTGGCGGGGCGTACCTGCCAGAATGTCCTGCACCATGCAGGTGAGCGAGTACTGGGCCCAGGCGCCCCCCCACGAGATGTCACCTCTGTTGAAGTCCGTTCCCACCAGCAGCAGCAGGAGCCTCTCCAGCTGCTGCTCGCTGACCACCTCACACAGGTGGATGGTGGGCCGGGTGGCGTTGGCAATCCTGGCCAGCACCTGCACAGTCACAGACAAACACACACAACACTGGGACTTGAGCCACCCTGCAGGCCTATATCAATCAACAAGGATTATTAAAATTTTAAAAAGTGCAGGGCAGGAAGCCTCATACCTGCAATTATTGGGACCATCACTTGTGCAATTATAGAATAATACAGAATTGTACTATATATACATTCATTATGAAAGGTCATATACTACACTCAGTCAAAACTGGTATTTCATTTAAATGAATGAAGTGAAAGCAACCGAAACACAAGCCACAAAAAATATATTAAGTATAAAGGAAGCAAAATTTGAAAATGCTTCACGAAATTTACTGCACATGATATAGGAGCTCTAAGTATTACAAAACTGAAAAGGCCAATACTGAGTCATGCACAACACAAACTACACTGCCTTCTGATCTTCATAACGGAGGGCCCACCTCTGTGTGCAGGACGTCACAACTTACAAACGTGCCACGTAACAAAACGTATGAGAGTCTGTTGTTTGTAACTTGCGACGTATTTTCCCATAAAAACAATATGATAAATGGTGGTTAGATTCCCACTGATTAGCCTGATCCACAAAGCCAGTTCAAGCTATAATGCAGCAGAAGGTCGAAGACCGCACTCACGCCTATCATTCGTGGTGTGGGTTTTCTGGACCAGCCATGGAAAGGGCACACACTGCTTTCACTTGGAAGGCAACCAAGAAGAAAGCTGGTAGCAGGCGGTATGCCATGCCACCGCAAACAGCTCCCAAGAGCAATGACTTGTTCTCTTGTATGTATCGATTATTAAAACAACTAATGGAGATTTGTTCTTCTGTACTGATGTTTGAAAGTCAGACAACTTGAGGAGTTTTGCCTTTTGATTTGCCGATGTCTATGCGGATGCAGACCCTGCACCTGTTAGGCCATCTTTGCAACTTTTTTTTCTAATTTAAACGGTCTAATTTGATGCTATGCCAGCAGTAAAAAAAATAATAATTTTCTTTTTCCTTGCTGCACTTTAAGACATATGTTTCTTTTAGGTTTCACAAGTCTCAAAGTAAAATGAAAGTGAAACCCTTTGATAATTCATGTACAACTTGCCAACTAGAAGAAAAAGTCACATCTCACTAAGAGAAGTTTATATACATGGCAAACACCGCAATTGCTTGAACCTGCAGACAGAGGTGGCTAGATGGAGTGCCGTGTGGCCCTGCACTACACGAGTATAAAATCCTTATGCTGTGTGATCCAGGCAATGTAACCAAGACTTACAAGACGAGTTTCAGGTGGGAGCCTCACATACCAAGCCACCAGAAATTACAGTTCTAGGTAACCAGATATTAATGTTCAATTTCTCTCATTTAACCGAAATGTAAGATTTGAGAATTACTAATCAGATGGAGAGAATTAAACTACTGCAGAGAAGGAAGACTGCGAATACTTGATGCCGTGGTCGTGAAAAGTTTTGCCCCCTTTTGAGGAGACGGGTGTACATCAAGGGTCTGATACAGGGAGAGCAGCGTGAAGGCCGCGCGCCGCCTGCCCAGGGCCTCCTCAGCCAGGGGAGCGCTGACCTTGCAGACAAACAGCAAGAGATCTGCGTGGCAGGTGAAGTCCATGGAGAGCAGGAAGAGGGCCAGTTTCTGCACCACGGAGATGCAGCGCTCGTGCGCCAGGGTGAAAGGCAGGGGCTCGACCTCCGGGGACTCCTTCACTGCAGAGGCCTCGGTGTCGAGCGTGGAACGGGGCCACTCGGCAGTGCGCCGCAGCCGAATCAGGTCCTTAAAGTGCTGCAGATCACAGACACAAGGCAGCGAAACATGTCAGTGACTCGCCTCGCCTACGGCCATACTGTATTTTACTGTTTCATTATCCGATATCTCCTACTGATATCATCATAACATACAACATCATTAATATTACCGAACTTCCAGCACAGCTTGGTAAAAAAAAAATTAAGCGTTTGAAGAGGGTACCCTATAAAAATGTGTTTTAGTCTTTTCCTCCATTTTAATCAATGCAAAACAAGATGTTCCAAGAGTAATCCTCGTCATGCATGTACATGTTCATTCAGTGACTGTATAAGAGAGATGCAGAGAACAATCGCGGTAGGCCTGCGACACATTGACGAGAGTCCTGATCACCTTCGAGGTGGCTTGCTTTAGCTTCGCCTGCTCCACCAACAGTTTGTACGATGACCCCTTGTTGCTCTGGATTTTTTCTTTCTCTATTTGCTCCACTAGGGCTTTCTGTTTCGCTTTCAATAAATTTAGCTGCTGCAAAGAAAAGGGCACTATCAATATTCTGCAAAGTATCAATATTAACAGTTCCATCTCCAGTATTACGACAGTACAAGCATTTTGAAGAAATAAGTATGAGAAACAGTGCCTCTCGTCTTATTAAATGTAAACAAAATACAATTTCTGAAGATTTAAAAAATCTTCTATAGAACAAGTAGCTTTTCATTTTCTATTGAAAGGCACAATAACAGGGGCCTCCTGAGTTACTTGACTGGAGAAAGGTGCTTGACTGAGCGCAAGATGAGGGTTTGATCACGGGTTCGAGCCTGGGTCATGTCACTAGCTGACTGTGACTGTGATTCCCCAAGTGGCAGAGACCAACTGTCAGCCGGGTAGGACTGAGGGTGGTGGTGGGGGTGGAATCAGTCGGCCAGGGATCTCTAAGTGACGCACTGACCCTTGCAGACTCCCAGGGCCTTACAGGAACACAATTCTGTCGGTGTGGGACCCACCTCTCCTGCAATGAGCACTGAATCTCGAGTACAAGGCTGTACGTCAGAGGAGCCTACCCACATTCTCTCCTTCTCGGCATCATGAATAAGAGCAATTATCACAGAACAGCACAGCCGATCAGGATGCAAGAACTCGCCAATCAAAAACGATTGATTAGCCACAGGAAAAGTGTGTGGACAGTAACCTTGTCAGGGAGTAGGGTGGGTAAACTGAAGTGATTATTGCACAAAGAGGCTGTAGATGGGAATTAGGGGTGTGATCTACATAAACCCACAAGCTGAGATGTGGAAAAAAACACCTGGTACTACAAATTTGGTGGGAATAATAAGAATAACAACTGCCAATTCTTAGTATGAAAAAATAAAATGCAGAAAAAATTCAATGCTATAGAGATCCATGCACTTGAGTGGTTTAAACCCAGACATTACCTGTTTATGATGGACGAGCTGCTTCCGGATTTTCCTTGAATATAATCGATCTAAGCTGCTGTTTCCTTTGGTTGATCTGTTTAGGCTCTGAGACTGAAGGCTGTTATTAATAAAGCTCCACTGACTTCCTGTTTGGTGGAAAAAAGAACATTTTTTAAATATAGCGGGGCAGTGCAGAACACAAAACCTTAAAGCTTTGAGGTTCATGATGTACTGTAAAACAATTAAAAAATTACATTCTAGCCAGGAACGAAACAGCGTTTCTCATCTCTCCCCAGAACGACAGTGAATAAAAGCCTTCATTTTAGACCTCAAAAAACTTTTCTAAGCATACTGTTTGCAAAAGAAAAGTGCAAAGCCTGTTCTGCCTTTTTAATAATGTAAAGGCTGAAATAATGAGGAATGCAAAATGTGCAAGAACAGGACACCAATTACCATTTACCCAGAAACCGTTCGACACTGATGCTAACACCTGGAAGAGAAGATTCATCAGAGTAGGAGCAGCAGTCCCAAAGGGAGGGGGTACCTGTTACTACTCGCTCTCTTTCTTTCCCATTGAGGTGCTTCTTGGCAGCAGCCGCTTCGTCTTCCACACTGGCCACATAGTCGAGCAGCCGAGACACAAGCATCACCACCCAGCTGATCATGGGGATGTCCAGGACTCCTGACAAGGAAGCAGACACCAGCGCCCCCTGAGTGCTACGCTCATGAAGCGTGACAGCGGAATTCCAACAGCTCGTCTCCGGAACACTTCGGAGTGTCGCTTCTGTCACACCTACCTTCTGTGCGCCTTTGTGCCACAGCTTGTTGCTGGAGTGGGGACAGTAAGCTGTCCAGGAGGTTCAGCAAACCCTCCAGGACCCCACTGTTGCTGAGAGATCTTTGGCCAATGCAGGACAAAAGTATAAATACCCTAAAACACACACACAAAGGAAAAACACAAATATAGTAACAGAGACTCTTCCAGTAATGGAAACTTAAGTCGTCCATCTATAATTTAATGTCTAGACAGGAACACAAACATGATTTTCTTCCGCAAGGTGCTAAATGATAGTAAGGCTTCGTATGTATCATTTTCAGGTTCAGTTTTTAGTATATGCGGCACAAAAAGTACAGTTTAGGAAGATGTCTGATAATCTGGAGCAGAGAATTCAGTGCCCTTCATAAGTAATGCGAGCAGCAGATTGGGATAACTTCACCCCTGCCATCTGTGAGAGAAGCGCTCCTCCTCCAGCAGGGCACAGTGGCACAGGGAGCTGAGGAAGTGGCAACTGACGGAGGGTTGTGGCAGGTTAGCACTTTCCCAGCTCAGGAGCCTGACACTTCCCAGGAGCTCGTGCATGGTGACCCGAGGAAAACCTGGCCAAGCCACACCAATAGCATTGCAGAAATACTGCACAACTGATCATCTCCATCGGACGTAGTGTCACAGATCTGCATTCAACTACAAATCGGTTTCTTTCCTTTCATGGCAAGAAGACAAATTCATAACACACCTGTCCTGAGGGAAGATGAGGAGCTGCTCGGAGTTGTAAAGCTCCTGCAAAACGTTGGAGAGGAACTGGCCCCACCACCGCTCCCCTCCACAGAGCTGCACCAGCAGCAGCCCAGCATGGAGGCGGATCTTTGGGGTGCCGCTGATACACAGGTGCTTGAAGAGCTCCTCGCAGGCCTGGGCGTGGAATGTACTCTGAAGGACTGATGGGACCGAGTGACCTGAGGCAAAGGGAGGACAGAGAGCATTTCAGTCAAGTTTCTCGTGAGTTCCAGACAGAAACGAGAGATCTGCACGGCGCTTAAGACGAACAAAATTCCCTGAAGAAAAACAATTATTTTTACCAGATTTAATATGCCAAAGAAAAGCCCTTCACTTAAAGATGAGGTAATTAAAATTCACTCAACCCAGAATGCTGCGAGCTAAAAAGTGAAAATAATACAAAAATATTTAAATATTTTCAACTAAATAGGCTTAAGAATATTATTTAAGGCACCTGAAGACCTGGAGGCAGAAATGTCTGGTGAAAGTAATTCTAATTCAATTAAATTTTGTATAATTATTTTCATGTACAAGAAATGTATCCACATCCTAGCTTCATGTCCTTTAACGAGTTTTGGAGTTGCATATCTGATGGGTTACACAGCAGAATCTGGCGCATCGACTCCACTCAGAACACTGAAAACACCCCCAGGCAACGCACACGCAGACTCGAACTCCGAGACCTAAACCCTCTCACCATTGGAGGTGTGCAGCAGGCTGAGCAGGGTGTCAAGCAGGTACCGGATGATGGTGCGCAGCTGCTCTGTGGAGGAGTTCTGGATGAGCTCTTTGGGATCGAAGGCCTCGGGAAGCACCTTCCTGCTGGCACCGAGAGAGACCCGCAGCCTCTGAACCGCGTGGTGCGCCAGGTTCAGTTGCAGCTGCAGCTGAATACAGTCCTGATACGCCGAGAACACACGCGTGTCTTCCTCCACTGCCTTGTCGGGCTTCCGTAGGAAGTACTGGGCATTATTGGCACTGTTCAGTGGGGGCAGATCAATAATCTGCAACAAGGTCTCCAGCCTGTGACAGGCTAGATTATACCTAATTGGACAAACAAAACATGTGAGCCACCTATACTGATTTTTACATTTCCAAAGAAAAGGCTATAACAACTTGCGGGTAATACTACACAGCCACTACATTGTAAAAAACAGATTTTTCCCAAGAACGTCAAACATAGGATGTTATAATTAAAAAGAAAAATCTTAAAGACATCTACAACTTCAGTTTGTCTGCTTAGACTTGTCTTCTTACTATCTTACAAAGAAAAATCACTAAAATGGAATGCATTACATCCAACAACAACCGCCTCATGGTTTGATAGACTATTCATATCTAAACACCTAAGCAACCGTAATCGCCTCATTATTTGAAAACAATATGAAAAATGAGTATACTAGACTAAAGAACCCCTGTCTTCTTCACTTACCTGCACTGTATGTCTTCCTGCAGTGCCACCATCATTGCCAGGTGTTGATCAACATCTGGCTGACTGGCAGAGTCATTCTCGCCTCTTAAAGGATCATGCATTAACTTGAGCTCGCTCTCCCATGGCAAGATATATGTGTGCCCATAGTAAAAGCCCAGAGGGATCTTTGCTCTTGCGTTGGTGCTGCCGTATCGACCAATAACAGTGATCTGGAAGAAACACCAGTCTGAACTCAAAACCCAAAGCTCTCATTTTTATGCTTCGACTGTATATTTTCTACTTCGTTACATCCTGATTTTTTAAAGTAAAATGAATAATTACTGAAAGGGATCTGTAAAATTCCAAAGCTGTCATGTGTACTTATTTTTTAATACAATGGCAAACATGCCAGTCCAGTCTTCATACGGGTTAACATTTGCCAGATCGGTGTCTGTAATCCCCCAAAAACCATTGTCCAAAATCCGAACACCACAGCATCCTGCAGTCTTGCCACCAAAACTTTACACTGACACATTCTACACATTGATCCTAGAGGGACAGACGCGCACCTTCATGAACCTGCAGACTGGAGGAGGCAACAGATCGTGCAAAATAAGTGAATGTGTGCTGATGTCAGTAGCCACCACAAGACGCCTCCCATCCACTTCCTCTCCCAGAGTCCAGATGTCGATGGACAAGGAAGCCAAGTCTCCACAAGTGGGAATTAGAACATCGGTGAGGAGGACAGGTCTGCCAAAATCTAACGTCACAAACCGCCGAGCACCTGCAGGCAGTCAGAAGAACATACACAGCTTAGAATCCATCAACAGCAGAACTGCTGGCATTCCTTATTAGTGTGTTTTGCTTTACAGGGGACACAGTAACTGCAGACAGACTACAATGATAATGGCAACAATGACGAGGGATCAGATGATCCCCTCTCTTTTCACATACAACCATGAAGCACTGAGAACAACAAGAGAAGGTCATGACCTTCTTGGCATTTACCAGAGTGCATCCTCTCTATGATGATGGACTGGTGGGGAGGAGGCTGGAGAAAGTGAGAGGCGTGGGAGATCGCAAGTGCCAAGCCACTCCCAATAGGGCTCTGAGGAACCAAGCAAACATTTCATTATTAGACAAAGGATTCATAAAACGAAGAAGTCTTAAAACCACAATTACAGTTACTTTACAATGAATGTAAAAAGCAAAGGCCAAACTGCCTTTAAACTAAAATTTGCTTGAGATGTACAGGCTTCTAAAAGAATTTGTCTCTATTAAGAAGAACATTGCGAAAATGGCCAAACCCGTCACCAAGATTTAACTGACAAAGAGCTTCGCCTGACCTACAGAATGTGTTCGCTGCTTTAACGCGAGAAGCTCAGGAGCGGGTCCTGACCCGCGGGGCGGCACTGACCGGCTTGGCCTTGTGCGCGCTCTTGTTGTGCGCGGCCAGGCTGACGGGCGGCGGGTCGATGACCGAGCCGGGGAAGAGCTGCGCCAGCTCCACGCTGATGGCGGCGGACACGGCCTCGTTGGGGGGCGTGAGGGGCGGCGTCATGAACAGGGGGGTGGTTTTGGGGGTGGGCGGGATGACGTCCGAGGGGTGGATGAAGAAGCCGGGGGCGGTGCTGGGAGGCACGGAGTTGTGGATCGGCCCCACCGCGGATGCCGCCGCGGCCGCCGCCGACGTGGTCTGGTGGAGCTTCGCCTCCAGCTTGGCTTTCTGCGGGAGACCAGAGGGGTGACGAGCCTGCTGCCAGCACCAACACAACACACGCACAGCGTCAGCACATGGGAGCTAGGCTGCTGGGCGTTACATGGCTGTGAGGTAGCACTGAGGGGATGAATAAATGGCTCAACTTTCAAAGAAAACAACTACAGCTACGGCTGTAAACAAAACTACAGCTACTTCAGCTTGAAATGAAGTGTTCCTTTCACACACTTCAAAATTCCTTTGGTCACTTCTAAGCACGGTTAAAAAACACTCTACAAACACCTGTAAAGTCACTTTTATCTTGTTTCTCTAAAAACTTCTTCCAATTCAGGGTTGCAGGGTGGCCGGAGTCTATCCTATCAAACAACGGCCACAGCGCAGGGAACATGCTGGGCGGGACGCCAGTCCATCACAGGGCACACACACCGACACAAATACACATGCACTCTCACCAGGGCCAGATCTCCCAGAAGCCGATTAACCTACCAGTATGTCTTTGGACTGCGGGAGGAAACCCACATGAACACAGGAAGAACATACAAACTCCATGCAGTTAGCATCCCCAGGTCCAGACCTGAGCCCAGAGCTACAAGGCAGCAATGCTATGACTGCTCTACAGTCATGTTCAGATGTTGCCCACTGTGAAAGTGAGGCCATTCACCATGCGCGCAAGCAGCAATCTCCTCGTTCCGGGCTCACAGCTGAAGCATGGGTGAGTGTGAGAGAGCGGGGGAGCCCAACCTGCTGCTGCAGCTTGAGGAGCTGCTGCTGTTTCTCCTGCAGGACCTGCAGCTGCTGCTCCGCCGACACCATGGCGTGAGAGAGGGACTGCAGCGCCACCTGGGCCGCCGAGCTGAGAGCCGTCGAGGCCTCGCCCACCGTCCCAGCCGAGAGACCCCCCACTGTCGGGGTCACCCCGAATGTACTCACTGCAAGACAGAGCAACACGCTACTCAGAGCACAGCACTCAAACCACCCCCACCTTCTTTGAAAGAAACATTTTAACTAAATAGGCTTAAGAATAAATAAATATTTTTTTTTTATTTTATCTCAAACACTTCCTAAAAATACAAGACACTTTTTTAACTGCTACTCCCTGAATTGCATAAACAAAGAAGATTTTTGTTTTGTTGAAACTGTGAAACATCTTCTGGTAAGCACAATAAGTGTACAACCTCCTTCTGAGATTTCTTTACACAAGACAGGAAGGCGATATCCAATAAAGAGCAATACTCTGGAAATAAGGTGAGGATGCATCATCAAACATTCATCAAGCAAAAAAAGCACTGGAAAGTAATGAATTAAGGAAAAAGGGTATATACCGGTAAACATACTTGCATCATCCCTTTCCACCCTAGTACCGTCACTAGTGGAAACGCAAGTAAAGTGGAGAGGCTCGACTTCGAGGAGACCTGTTAGGGCAGTGAAGCTCCCCTCCGCAGCTGCACAGCTGCTAACTTTACCAGTCCCTGCAAAGCACAGACAGTTAAGGCCCAGACCGCGGCAGCCATCGCAACGCAGAGCCCGAGCGGAGCACAAGGGCGGCAAAACCGCAACCGCTACTTATTGGGTCCCTTGTATCCGCTGTCATTTCCACCCAGACTTCTGAAAGGTAAACAGATAACATCCTAAAAGGCTCTACAGCACTGAAACTGCTGACGGCCTTAGGACGCCTCAACACAAAAACATAAGAAAAGATGAGAACAGGTCCCTGTGTCCATCAGGGCTCCTCCAGGACCTGCACGCTGAATGAATACATCACATATCTAAAATACACAGGGTCACCCTCTCCACTAATGTTCTAATAATATTTATCCAGCACATATTTCTAACTATGTTACTGCATTTTAATCACTGAGTGTAACTTGATTTAACTACTAGGATATACCTTATCGATCCCCAATAAAACTCTGAAGACCTCAATCAGATCCTCCCTCAAGGCTCAGGGAGGAGAAAAAGGATTTCCTTAACTCTGTCATCACCTTCATAAGCCCTGAAACGTGTCTTTTTTGTGCTCTTTGAACTTTTTCCAGTTTTTTTTAAATATCTTCCTTTTACAAAATAGAGAACAGATTTGTGAGATTTCAATCTTCCTGTAGCAACCTGTCTTGGTTGTAAGCCACTACACCAAGCTTTGCAAATTCTGAAATCCTGAGTCATTTTTCACACAAAGATTGACTGGTAGAGAACCTTGTGAAAGGTCTTCTGAAATTGCTTCCGAGAGCACTACAAGGCACTTGAGTTACATCTCATAAATTATAATATCATTTATAGTCACTGGCCATTATTCACATGTGTTAGCAGGGATCTGGCAACCATTCTTAGCCTCCTGGAAACAGTCACCTAACTTTATAAAACCCAAGTTAGTTAAATTTTACTCAGTTTACATAAGGACATTTTATTGGAATGTGATATTTAGGCTTCCCTATTCAATTAGGAATGCTCTGGAATATCAGTTTCTCAATTAAGGAACACCACTGCAACTACTATACAGATGTTTGTAAGTCATGGCATGCAGTAAGGTCTTAAAGTGTTAAAGTCTTCACTCATTGACAGTGACAGGTCACATATGAAACTTGGTGGGCTGCAGGCCTCTTGGAACAGGAGTGAGTATCGCTCGTCTGTTTAAACGAGTCAAAATGTAGTCTATGCAGAGAGCCTCTGGAGCTGCTAAAAGGGACGAAATCCTACTTCTCAGTGCTGTGCGCTGAATATCCACCCAAAGAAACATGATTTAGTTGGACATGTTTTTGAGTTTCACAGTGTACTGCTTGTAAACTACAGATTAGCACCACGTGTGCCAAAAGCGGGGGGTCGGTGCAGTCCCAGTGAAACAGAACTGTGGGGGTGCTGTGGGCAGGAGAGGAACAGCAACGCTACTGCTGTTCTCTAAGGGTAAATCAGAATAATATGACATACCTGAGAGTACATCTGACAAGTCAATCTCATCTGACTGGACACCAATGCTGCTATTGAAGGCATTCTTGCAGGATGAGCCACTAACTTCCAAGTCAAACAGAACTGGATCAAATGGCGAACTGTACAAGCCATATCTGAAAAACAAAAAAACGCTTTCACAACAGCCCGTGTTAAAACGTTTGGTGGTAAATCATACATTAGAATAAGTTTAGGGCTAGCATGATGAGTATTCTGCTATGTTATACCATTTTCCATTGATATCAAGTTGTTTCTTATGTTAAAACTATTTAAGAGCAGTTTTAGCCATTAGCTTTTTCACATCTGAGAAGTATTCATATAGAATGTGAGAAACATTCATTGTTTTCATTTGTAATAACTTTTCAGAGTGTCTGTCACTTGGAGGATATGCCTAACAATGTGCCAATAAAGGCAAAAACACATTCTGACTTAATGTGTGTAGATTTTCTATAGGCACAGTGGGTACCACTGGAATGCATTTCCAGTTCTCGTGGTCCAACAGGAAGACAGAAAGGAGACACTGACCTAGTCTGGAGTAAAGCTTCTAGAGGCGTCAGTCTGTCCTGGAGCTGTCTGGACACAGCAGTGAGGAGGGAGGCGCAGGCTGTGCTGCAGCCAGCCAGGTCCTCATCCTTCACGTAGTTCAGCAGCACAAAATACCAGAAGACCGACCCTGGGATACACAAGTACACTCCAGTTACTGCCGGCAGCTTTCCCTCTGTGAGAGCAACACCCTTTCACATTGCTGAAGACAAGCAGGTACATACCACCAGTTGCTGCTGCTGGCAAGTAAGGCATATTGTCCAGCAAAGCCTTCAGCAGAGCAGACCCAAATCCTTGCTGGCTTGGCTCACCCTTTCCATTGCTGTGACAATAATAAAATAAATTGTCTTGTGAAGTACCGGCCCTAGAAATTGTTTTTTTTTTTTAAAAAGCCTTGCAAGGCACAGAGATACTTTGTTTAATCTTAAGACTGAATGTCTTGCTGATGTGCATCAACTTGTACAGACAGCATCACATTCATTCTCCTTCTCTTTTCTGAAACCACTTATCCAAAATGATATGAAAGATCCATTGGCTGACAAACAATACTGCTCCTACAGAATAAGAAGTCTCAAACTTGAAATAGGAGTAAAAAGTCCACTGAACATGTCCAGCACTATACTGGGTAGAAAAAGAATATTAAAAGCAGCAAACTCCCATTTTACCTTATACAAAGTGCAAGGAACCGGGCACACTTGTGAGCTATACTTCGACCAGCTTCAAAGAAGCAAACTCGTACAATGTCTGTGAGTCGTTTTCTTGTTTTTGTCAGCAGTCCTTCTTTTCCTTGACTCAGACTAAAGGAACAAACAAAAAAACAACATAAAATCAAGTCAGTTTGTCCCGGGTCAAGATCCTGACAAAAGGCATTGCTGAAAATCATGAAGATTCACCCTCACCTGCATGGCCCATTTGAATAGACTCCAGCCAGCCAGCAGAGTATGTCTAAAACCAGACTGAGAGAGTGCTCTGTGGCTGGGCTCTCCCCCGGCTTCCTGCACAGGCTGTTCAGGAGCTTCTCATGGAACTCGGGGAACTGCAGCATAGCGCACCTCTGAACTCTGGAAGAGAAGAGTAACACCGAGGCTTCATGTGGAGCAAACAAAGTCCCACTTAAAAAAAAAAGACTGAACCGGACTGACTGGATATTTTCACAACACTTATTTTTTGTCACGTGATGACCCCTCAAACTCATTTTTGGTTAGTTGTATCAGGCTGCTACTTCAGGCGTGTGGCTCTTCATTTCATATCACAGCCAAACGCTACTTTGCCTTATCAATCCCCCAACAGTACAGGTGACTGTGATCACCAGTTTCAGTCCTATGTGCTATAGCTGTACACAGCTGCCCATTTATTTCCAGCAGCTGATGAATGACATGTTTGAATGACAATATTCTTCTCAACAGAACAGAGATGTACAAAGTTCACAATAATCACAATTGTGGTTTTTTACATATTTATGGTAAATAATCATAAAAATGTCATTCTGTACTCAAAACAGCAATGATTGTTTTGCAAACACAGGGATCTAGTCGAGATGCAGATACTGCTAACTGCATTTAAACTTTAGCAGTGTAAAGCATGCTTACCTTTCCTTGGGTATGGATGTTTTCTTAAATCTCCGGATAGTGACAGAGACCTCCTGCAGTAAATCACAGCCTCGAAGGTTATCGGGTTTTTTAGCAGTTGGGTTGGGTTCTGTTTTTGAGGTGGATGCCTTTTCCTAGATCAAGCACAAGGAAATGTTAGCAATGTTATATGTATGTATACCGTGTATTCAAATTTCACAGGCTGCCAATTATGAAGACCATTAGAAAATTAAGAACAATTCCATAATACACCTCAACTCTTCAGCCTAACTGAATAATTAGGAATTACAAACAAACAGAATTACACCATCCTATTTATACAGAATGACCTGCCAGCCTGTCACCTGACCAGCTGGAGGAAGACTATTGGTCAGATGACCTCTGAACCTAGCTGCCAGCTAGATCATCGTCTGCTGCTTGAAAGTGAGCAGAGTCTCCGTCACGTGCTGCACCAGAGGGAGAGGTCAAGATCGTAAACACTTTTGGAAAAAGATTTGTACGCAACAGTCAGTAAGCAGCTGAGCTGCCTTGTGACATGTAGAGAAGGCTCTAAGAAAGTATAGTTAGACGCTTAAAGATTTGATTCAGCTTTCCACACAGCAAATAACACATCCCGTTTTCCCTCTCAGCTCCCTCTGTGCTTCTGTTCCCTGAAACCTATTTAAATATCCTTGTATAGCACCTACCTCTCCCCTCAGTACGCCACACGATTAAATAAGCCAAATGGGATTGTGCTATTCAAAGGGCGGATGGTAGCAAAAGGGGAACGACAAATGTATAATTTAATCAAACAGTCTATGTGAAGAAGCACACCAAAGACTCTCTTAACTTATCTCCTTATTGATGTGTGACACTAAGAGAATGTAACAGAACTGAACACAACAGAGACAGCACATACCTTGCTAGCCTGGGCTCTCTGCAGAAGTGATGAAAGGGAGTGGGTTTTGCTGCTCTGTGGTTTGGCTGCTGGCATTCTCACAACTGGCCTGGTACTTTCCTCTGCTCCTTTGTCACTCACAGCTTTGATGTGGACCAAAAACGAGCGATACTTTCCCCCTGCCATACCTGAAAGATAAGGGAAGGAAGTCAGTCCATTACAAAATGCAGTTCATTTGAATAAATGGCCCCCAGAAATATTCAGAGTACTTTTAAAACAACAAAGACTTGCCACTACGTTTCATGGGTATTTTCTCTAAGTCCCCTTACCTTTCACCAGCTTTGGACTTGTTAAACTTAACATGCCAGCATGCCCAGAAAGGTCCAGGCCACTGGCTAACCACACTGGACCACACAGGATATCTTCCTTGTGATCCTCCAAAAATGAGCAGAGTCTTGAACCTAAGAAATGAAAAGATCAGGTTATCAAAATACCAAATGGAGTTTTGATAGGTCTCAGTTGTACAGCAAGATGTTTTTCAATTAGTAATATGACAGACACCATCTTCCTTTCACAAAAGCAAGAGAAAAGAACTGAAACTGAAACGTTGCGGAGTCAAAATCATGCGGATCAATAAAAGCAAGAAAACCTGACTGATCCCAAGTGGGACTATTAAAAAAATAAAACTGCTACCATTAAGACAATGACATAAACCTTTTTAGTAAATTATTTCACATTGGTTTCTGCAGGAATGTCGGCAGAGAGTCCCACTCCGTGAGACAATATTTCAACAAGTAGAGATATTTAATAAACATTTAAAAGACACGCCTTTAGGCCGATTCCTGCATGTGGAGAAAAACTCTGCAGATCATGAAGGTGCACAACGGTCTGTAGAACTTGTTTTAAGCTTCTACTGTACTCTTCTTGAAAAAGAGAAAGAGTTCATAATAGTATTTGGATACATTTTGCTGTACTTTAAGACTTGAATGTACCAACTTGGAACCTAGATAAGAACCTGGTTAGCTTTATTGTGAAGTACTGCTCCATAAATATGCATTTGTCTTTACATTTATATTTTTCTGCATACAGAATATGAAAGTACAAGAGTTATTTTAATATAAAGGCTGCATGTTTTAAATCAGGTACCTAAACGCAGGTACTTAGCAATTTAAAACATGTACTTCACCTTTTATAAAACCTAAAATACAGCTGCAATGCATTAAATCTGTGACTTAATTACATGGTGACAGCTTTAAGCTAAGGATAGATGCACAATTATCTAGTCAAAGTATGCAGTCCCAATTTCTCAGTTATTAAATCTCACATTACACAATTACACGTTTTCGAATTAAGCACAAAATCGTGAACTTTGTGAAAGTCGCCATTCGAGCTCCCATGAATTGTCATGTGGTGTGACCCTTCCTGCTCACTAGTCTCCATAATGAATAATGTACTGTAATGTATGAGCTTATAAATACAGGTTGCGCAGCAGACGTTTCACTGCAGAAATGCTCCAACGTGATCTGCATGCAGAGTTAACAAGTGGTATTTGTCTGCAAAACTGTCTCAATATCAAAAGCAATATTTCTATTGGATTAAAAGAGCTGCTTGTCTAAAATGTCATAGGGCCGCACACGTCACTGGAGATTTTGTGATGTAAATTGGAGGTTTTACGAGTTACTGTTATTATGGTTTAAAATGCACTCATCATCACCGATTCTTTCTAATCCCAAAATATGAAAAGAGCGCTGCAGTACCCCTTTAAAAGCACTGTGCTGGAGTGTGGAAGAGTGCATCATTTGTAAAAGCAGCATTCAGACCAAACCCACAAGCATCTTAAATCTACAAGAGAGTTGTGTACTTTTAGTACACGGATTATCTTCTGATGGGTTCAAAGTGATTTTGTTTAAGAAAATTTTCAGAAATGTATTCAAGAACTCAAAATAGCCAACTCGGTTAAAAGTAGTTCAAACTTGTATTTCTTAACACTTTAGAGCGATTTACATTTTTCATTCTAATACACACAAAAATACATGGATATTTTACTGAAGCGTTACTGAAAAACATTTTTGTGACCCGAGTCTGCAAACAGCAAGGTAGTTCTGTGCCTACAGCCCTCATTTATAAGATATGGAGCTGGCAGAAGCTAAAGAGAAATCTGGACATAAAGGGTGGGTTTGGGTGATTCTCTTATGTACAGATGAGTTAGACCACCTTGAAACAAAGAATCTCTCAGTTACACGCACAGCGTGAGGACATACACAACACCAGATTTGCTCAAGAGTTCACCTGGAGTTTCCTCGATATCCATGAGCTGGATGTCTTCTGTGAAGTCCGGCAGAAGCGGCCGGCCGTTCCTCTCACCATTGGCATGCAGCGCATGGGTCAAGGGGAACAAGATCTGCCTGTCTACTGCGGACTCTGCAAAACAGTGTGTGCCTTGTCACTCAGCCTCGCGGCAGCACCATACAGTCAGCTCTAAAGGCATTCATCAAGATGAAAAGGAAGATAACAGGCTACGTCTATGCTGTCATGTCTATCTATAATTCTTTATCCATCTCCTACAAGACTGAAATAAAGTCAAGGTGCTGTGAATGTTTTGGTAGAAATCTGTTGTAGAATTCTCATGCAGAGATATTTCTGAAAAGCTTATGAACCTGTGACTAAGCTGATAACATCTACAGAAATCCTGTTTATTGATCCTTTCCGCTATTAAAACTTTTCCCCTCCGAGTCGTTGCCCTCACTACAAAAATGGAATTACTTACCATTAACTTTGCCCAGTCCTGGAGCCTTGTTCTTCAGCAAAGTGACTTGAATTTGCGGAATGTTTGTGATATTCGAGTTCATGACAAACTTGAAGTCCACATGTCCGACCATGCATGCTTTTGGCAAGACTAGTTCGAAGACGTGTTCATCCCAACTAGAGCTGGCAGGGGAAAAAAGGGGGGGAGGGAATTTAACTGCACTGTACTTTAATTCAAGTTTCATTTACATTTCATACAACCTCAAAAATATCTGTAATAATGCTTTAAGAGAGGACAAGAATAATTTCAAAATGAAAGTGTCTGAATGCTGTCAATTATTATCGGCGAGACCAAAAGAAATATCTAGCATTTCCAAACAGACACTATGTTATCACTTACACTGTATTCAACAGTGCTGTCTGGACTTTGTCAATAACTGACAGCAAAATCAACCTACAGAAATGCAGCAGCTTTTCTTCACTGCCACCTATAAGCACACCATAATTAGCAGCTCTGGATACTCACCAGCTCAAATGCAAACAGTTAAATACATTCACAAGAACAATTTTAAATCCAAACCGAAAATGGAGGTACACAAAAACTGCAATCACTTTTTTTTTATTTCGTTTTCCAACAAAAAATAAAATCCTTTATCAAAAGCTGCAATCTTCACAGTCTAGCGAAGTTGCAACAAAACATTTTCAATGTTCACAATGTTTCTGAATAACTGTACAATAAGAATGCTACCGGCAAAACCCAGAACTACACTCTGAAATCATGGAGGTTTATGATAGGACAGACATCAGATTAAAATATTGTGGACAGAGTTATACTCTGATCAAAACACAGGATTAGGAGTTTTGTTTCTTTTCAGCATTTCCCATATAATGCCCTGTCCTTATGGAGCTGCTACTGACATCTGGAAATTTACAGAGATTTCTAGCAAATTCTTTTCACCACCATATTTGACCACGCTGTGAAGAAACAGGGAAGCTTCTGCCGGTCAAACCTTAAACGTGCTCTAACAGAGCAGAGGCTGCGGCTTATAGTCCCACACACTAATAGTTTTAAACCTGGGCCCTGTCTTTAGTGCTTTCGCGGAGCGCTTGTTGGCCAGGATGGCCAACTTATTTCTACTTGGTATAGTCCTGAGAGGCCAGAATGTGTCCTCAGAAACAAGACTCATGCCCCTTCCTTTGCCTGCCCCATGGGACACACAACATAAAACAGACGTCCATGACAGAGGAGTTCAATTCAGAGGAAAGCACACACAGCCCTCGAACTACCCCGTCCTTGCTATTCTGAGCACTGCACTGGCGAGACAAGCGCCTCTCCCACACACCCCTCCCCAGAGAGTTAAAGAGCCACACTTCCTGCTCTCCCGCGCGCAGCCCGTACCTGTCGCTCTGCAGCTTCCAGGTGCGCGTGTGCTGGGCCGCGTCGCCGTGGTGCTGCTGGTGCAGGTGCTGGGGGTGCCTGCGCTGCTGCTGCTCCTGCTGCACCTCCACCCAGCAGGGAGGCACGGTGGCAGAGAAGCGCGGGGTCAGCGTCTCGAAGCGCGTCAGCTCCACCAGCGACGTCAGCGTCTCCGCGCTGAACGCCTGGTCCGCCAGGAGATCCACGCCTGCGGGAGACCGCGCACAACACGGCCTTACTGCCTGCGCTGCCTTCCCCAACCCCCACCGCCGCCTGGCGGTGAGAGAGGGGGCTTCTGTTCCGGCCCCGCCCGCGGCTGCAGCTCCAGCAGGTCATGGCGTGACACGGCCCTCGCAGGTCTCATCACTAACGACGATGAGACCGCGTACTGCAGGGAGGGGAGTCGCCTGCTATCACGGCTGCTAACAACCACTGGAGATGAACACCCTCAGAACAGTGGAAATGGCGGCTGATTTCCGAAAACACTCCCCCAAAACTCCCTGGTAATCAGTGATGTGGCTGTGGGAGTGGTGGAGTTATAATCTCTACTACCTTTAAATGGCAGATAAATATCACCAGTATCACAAACGAAGGACAGCAAAGAACGTACTTTTTGTGCCAACAGAGGTGTATCTGTACCAATTGTGATCCAGCTTTACATAGCCATTATTGAGGGTATTCTGACTCTAAAACGGTTTGTTTGGTTTGGCAACACATCTGCCTGCTCCACAGGCAAACTGGAGTGTGCTCTTCACTCTGGGGAGAGGGGTCTTTGACTGTCATCTGCCCTCCATTCAAAACCTGTGAAGCTCCAGAGTATGAGGCCTGGAAGACTGCTGATGACTCCTCCCTCCCAGGTTGCCACCTGTTTCGTAAACCACTGGTCTAGTAAAACCAGAAGCAACAGGTATTTTAACAGCTTCTTTCCTAGGGCTGTCTTTTGCTTAACCAGAACATTTATATGTGCACAGTTCTCTTGTCCCGATTCTGATTAAGAAAACCAAAGACTGTAGCGCCAATCCAACGTACTGTACCAGCTGTGCAGCTGTTTTCAGAAGCAGCGCCGCGGGACCCTCACCTGTGATGCCTGGACTAGAAGGGTTGGAGGACGGCCGGTTGCCTTCAGGCAGCTGCTCCGTCCCTTTAGAAAGGGGGCCGTCTACAAACATGTCAGTCTCATCTATGTCATCACACACATCTCCAATCTGAAGGAAATGAAGTTCTCCACCTGGGAAACAAGAGGTAATTAAGCCCTTAAGAAATTAACAAACAAAGCTTTCGTAAAATCTCTTAACGTCAATGACTTGACTCATCCCCAGATGTTCCACGTGCTCATGTCTGACAAGCAGGACACCTGTGGCATAATTGTCATCTAACAAGAAAACCAGTGATAAACAAGCAGAATGAGGGTCAGGATGTGTCTGAATAAAGGAGAGACCATCTGAGGTGTTCCTCCAGTGCACCAAAACACAGAGACATTGTTCTCTGGATAAGTGGGTCATACTGACTTCTCAGTTTGTCTTTCTTGATTTTCACCAGGCTTGAGGTGATTTTCACCTGTCAAATGTCATCACCTCTCTCACTAATGAGGTGATTCAGTGCTTGTGCAACAGTGAAAGTCACCCAAGAGTATCGCAATCAGACATGAGTATTCAAGTACCAGGAAATATTTAATCAATGTCAGAAACATACTCATACTTCAAAAAACATGTTCAGAGCGCCAAGTTTTTAAATGCTTGTTATGTATTTATCTTTTTCTAACATTTAGAAAGAGCTAATAAAGGTAGAAAACACCTGGCAGAAACACGCTTTCAACTTCTTCTTACCTTGGCACATAAAAGTCCCGCTTTTCTGCTACTACTGAGCTTGCACAATCGTGCACAGTCAATTTTATTATGCCCTACAGGGGCAGGAGGATACTCAATTTAGAAAAAGTGAAGATTTGCAGGGTTGGAAAAGGTGTCAAACTGCAACTTCAGAGACAATGTGGATTGGAGTGCTGTGGGGTATTTCTGATTTATAATCTCAAAAGCACAGGTTTTGAACTGATGAAGCTATATCCCCTTGCTACATTTCAGGAGTTGTAGTGTAGCAAAAAAAAGCCTAATTATAAACACGTTATTCTCTGTTGTGACTAACTCCATCCCTTAAACCACAACAACTAACAGATTATAAAGATTCAAGTTGATTTCACACATGGGATCGAACACAACTTAAAAAGACCATCTTCTGAAAGGGACTGCACACAGGAGAAGATGAGAGAGGGGGTAATGGCGATTACAGAACAAGGTGCCTTCAATACGTTTAGGAAATCCTGAAAATACCATTTTGGTTTTCATGTTACAGCTGATGTTACCTCTTTGAAAGGAAAAAAAATAAGAACAGTACAGTGCTTTCATACATAGGGAATTTAAGAACTGTCTGCAACTATCCGTTCATGATTTAATGAGACAAACTAGGAAATGAAAATGTTTATATTAATTTCATTATTCACTTAAACCTTGGCACAACCACTCTCCACTTTCTTTCCATAAGAAATAAGACCAAGGAAACTACTCATCCTCTGACATTCTCAGACTCTTTATTCATTACTTACATTACTGTACATTAAACTACACCTATTACACAAATATAATTCTTCTGAAGTCTAATTCTATCAAGCGTTACTGTATTTGAGATTTCAACAGTTAATTAATTTGATTAACACTGTATAAATACTGATTTCCTCAATTGCTACAGTAGGACGTCTATAGAGCGGAGACACTATTTCAGACCACAAGTACGCTCATTAAAAAAAGGTAGAATTCAAAAAAGCAAAAGACTGAAAAACGCTTTCAACATCCCTCTGCTCCACCTCTCTTCTCACGTAGGGAAAATCTCTAAACACGTCCACGGATTTGATTTTACACATAAACATATCTAAAATGGCAAAGGGATTAAGCGCAAGTCCGCTCCAGCAGGAAAATGTTTTTTTATGATTTTGTAAAACACTACAGGAGCAAAACTAGAACAGAAGAATTCAGTTACACTGAAACTAACTAATATAATGAAATACCGCCACTGCTATCGAGGGAAAAATGAACCCTGCGCACAGGGAAGGCCGTTACCTTTTGTACAGGCACAGAGCCTGTCCGTCCCGGAGCAGTAGGTCACGGAGACGAAGGGATCCAGCTCTTCTGTCCCCTCCTTCTTTGGAGGCTCGACTTTGGCCAACACCTCGAGGCTGGACAGTTCCAGGATCATGACGTATCCTCCCCGAGTTGTAACGACCAAGTGCCCCAGGCCGGACACGTCCAGCTTCTTCTCCTTAGCATTCCCGTTCTTGAGGGCGGGGGGCGTCTCCTCGAGGGCCTCCTCGCAGTCGTCCTCCCGGTTATCCAGGATATCGGGCGGAAGCAGAATGAGTGAGGTCACGGCGTCCTTGGGGTCCCGGATGTGCTGGATTTTGACTGGCTGCTCCTCCAGAGTGACGATCCGGGTGGAGTAGTTCATTTTGTACAGTACCAGGTAGCCTCCGCTCACGACCCTCTGCTCGGGCGGGATGATGAGAGGCGTCTGCGTGCTGGTCGGCGACTCCTGCTTCACCATGTTGATACCAGCGCCATTGGCTAAAGCAGGGATGGGGTCAAACTCACCTTTCTTTCTACTGCACATAGCGGAGTTAAGTTTGTTCAGGTTGTTCAAGGCCTCCACTTGATTTATTGCACTGAGGGTCTCCAAAGAACAGGACTGTAGCCCTACCAGCAGGTGGACTCCATCAGTGCAGGGAGTGATGGAGTCAACATACAGGTTTTCCTCCTCCACGAGTTTAGGCAGCCTCAGGCACTGAACCAGTGTCCCTGGCTTGGGTACCATAGAGCTCCACTTATCGGAGTCCATGGTGACCAAGTTTGCAGCATCTGCAAACTGCTGGATATAAGTGACAGGTGGGTCCTGCAGCAGCAGCTGCTCGTGACTGTCAAACTCCATCTCAATGATCTGGGGCACCGTGAAGCCCTCGTCGTGCAAGCTCTTGCTCATCAGGTTGTTCATCTGCGTGAAAACCTTACCCGTTTTCTCGTCCGACTCTTTGATGCTGTACAGCAGCAGCACAGGCATAGTCCTCCTCACCAAGGGGGAGCTCAGCTCCGAGTTGCTGCAGGACTCGATCTCAATGGAGCCCGGCTCCGTGCCCTCGCCCTGAGTCCTCAACAGGCCGTCCAGCGGGCGCCGCGAGTTGCCGCTAAGAGGGGAGTTAGCAGCGGACCTGTAGCTCAGGAGCCCCCCAGCCAGGAGGCAAGGGAAGGGAATGTTGTGATGTTCTACGTGCTTCTCCTTCACTTTATCAGTCTTGGCATTAGCCAGGGAAGGGTTAGCACCCAGCTCCTCTAGGTCCTTGACCGTGTCCTCCAGCACATTAGCCACCACCTCCCACTGCAGCTTCTCTGGCTGCTGCAGGATGCTGAGAGCAGTGATGCCCAGGTTCACCTCCATGCTCTCCTTCTGGGCTGCCTGCCCTGTTAGCAGAAGAGGGGAGCAGTGAAGACAAGACACTCTTAGACTTGTGCGAATGAAAAAGACAAAATCCCAAACCAACCAAAAGGCTAAAACATGATCACCCCAGGACTTTCGTAATCTTTACGCAACATGTAGGAACGTGCTATAATCCGACGTTTACAAAACTCTGTGAAGAGTCATTGACATGACAGAAAGGAAGAAAACCTGTCAAATCCTGTCAATCAGGATGTAATCTTCTGTGAGACAGATCAATAATTCTTCATCTCTCTGGGCTAGCTGTGCTCATGCAAAAGGAACGCCTTACAGCCTTACCTGTCACAGATTCTGACCTGGAATGCTCCTCACTGTCTGAGTCTTCCAACTGATCATCACTAGCAAACAAGAATTTAAAATCATTTGTCATTTTTTTAATTTACTATGAAACATCCTGACATAACACAATACATGTTCTAGGTGTTCTACTCTAGCTGTGAGCATAAAACTAAGTTTTTAAAAATCCAAACTATCTAGAAAGGTGCCGATAACTTCGGGTTCGGTGTATCATTAGAAGACTGCAGGTTTCTAAAGCCAAAAAGGCTTTGACTAACACGGAAATGGAAGATTCACCACCTGCACATAATCAAAGAAAAAGTCAAGTAAGCAATTCTACGATTTTTGTTTTGCAACACTGATAAAAGCAATTCATTCACTTACTTCCCACAGATTTCTAGATCCGTTAAACAGCAGTTCTTTAACTTATCTGTTGACACAAATGGTTGTGATCTCCTTACTGCTACTAAATCTTCAGAATGGCTTAACTCTGTTTTAAAGTAATGATAAGAAAGACTTCATAACTTCAAGAGTGACAGGGTGTCCATATCAATTTAAAGAACCACCCTAAGAGGCTTACCTGTCTCCCTCTAGTTTTGGTATATCTGAGCAGGTGGAAGAATTTTCTAGCCAAGCTAAAGTTGGTCTCCGTGACTCTGTCGCAGAGCCTTGTTCACCCCCTGCCAAAATGAGCTGACGCAGAATTGCTGGATCATAAGGGTTTATTTCAAACTTCAAGTGCACCTAAAAACATAAATGCAAGACAGATTAATGACATTTTAGAAAGGGCAAACGAGCTGGTTTAAAAATAAAACATGTAAAAGAAACTGAAATGTTACTATTTTAACAGGTCCATGTTAAGCAGGTGCATAGAGCAAGTAAGCTCACCTTGTACCTATATTTCACGGTGGAAAACTCTAAAGAACAAACACTTCCCACTTCAGAGAACTGGGACGTTACCTTCATGAGCTTGGACACATCCCATATACATATCTTTCCTCTTTTCGTTGCAGCAGCGAGAAAGTGAGGACAGCTCCCAAACCCGAAGCAGGCGATCTTGTCCGAGCCGTCGACGCTGGGGAACTGTGCCGGGCTGGTGGCCAGGGTGACAGACAGCGGGACATTCTGCGTGTGTTCCCCCTTCACGAACGGGCAGTTCGGGGAATGCCGCTCATGTTCCGACCTAGAGAGAGAACTTGATGTCTTGTAAAACAGCTAAAGTTTCTCACTGCAGCCAAAGCGTGTTCCTGGGTCCAGAATCCATTAAAGAGGAAGACCTCCTGAATCTTTTTTATGTATGTAAAGCGGAAGAGAAAAATGTATTCTGGCAGAAAGCTCCCTGCAGCCAGCTTAATTATTTTTCCTTGTTTTGAAGTGGGTATGTTTAATGCATTCATGTAAAACCTTCTTTACAAAGCCCAGGGGCCTGTAATATTGCAAGTGGTGATTTCTCTGTCATGCGGGTTCGGAGGACAGTTCTGCACTGAAAGCTGCTGCGTTGGACCTCTGGAGAACTTAAGGACTTAGATTACACCCGCGGTGCCCGTCGAACCCTTACTTCTCTACGACTGCGGCCAGTCAGGCAGCAGTTTATTAGAAACCCCCATTCTTCTCCTTAACCCACGCACACAAGGGGCTTTTAACCTTAACTGCAGCTGCACCCCTTTGTCTCTCAAACGATCACAAATGATCTTGCACCCCTTATCAAAAACCGGTGAAATAGGTCAGCTCTTGAAATCTAAGATATACCATAACTACAGAACAAAAGAGAATAATGTATTTATTTTAATTTCACAGTAAAATTAAGAATAGAAGAAAAATCACACTTTCTTAAGTTTACCCTTAAACACCAAGGTTTGACGAATAAAAGTACTGCAGTTGTATGTTCATGGCTGGGCTTGATTGGGGTTTTCAATGATTTATCTTCTAAAACAAATCTGGCCTGTCTCACCCCCCGAAGAGACACAACGCACCCCCTGGGGGTGTGTGCACCCCAGGTAAAGATGATTTATACACAGCTCCAAAGCATGTTTCTATATCTATTTATTCCTACAGAGCAATATGTAGCTAGTATTCATTAAAAGGATGCTGTGAGGTGTCCGCTGATCGTGGTTAGACTGTTTCAACGTACCAAGGTTCATCTGTGGGCTCCCAGCAGACCAGACAGACACTACAGGTGAAGCACATGGCCCGGTCATCGCCCGTGGAGGCAGGCTAGAAAAGACAGAGAAACACATCAGCGCACTCTATCTCTAAGAAGAACATTAAGGAATAGAAAAGCAAAACACTTACATTTTGTAAACTTTTACATGAGAGAAAAAGGTTCGGGTAAAACCATTTTTATTTCAAGAAAAAGCTATGGAATTCTTAAGTAAGCATTACCAAGTGTGTAACATGGAAGACTTAAGTCATAGAACACGTTGCCTAGGTAATGCAATCCTGCCCATCTGCAGTGAGATGTGGCCCAGCAGTGAATACCCAAAGCTTTGGGACTGTATCCTCTGTGGCCAAGCAAAACCTTTACGGTCATCTGCTGAAACCTGACTAACGGGCTAATAATCAAGACTTCAAAATCATAAAAGTAACTCAAAGTTAAAAACACACCATACTATTTTTTCCCCAAAGAGAAAACATTAATTGTTGTGTGCTAATACTTTTGGGTGAAGAGCTTGCACTAAAAAAAGGTTTTTTTATACAAGGCCAAATCCTAATTTACAATGAAAGTGAGAGGGTTTAAACAGTAAAACATTCAACAGAAGTTTGCATCAATGGATATTCATAATCAATTAAGCAAAGAATATCTGAAAATCAGACAAAACCACAATCCAAGCACTTCTCCCTACACCTGCAAGCTTCACAAAACAAGCCAATAACACCATCTGTTAAGTAACCTGCATGTGATAAATATTGGGAGAAAACCACACAGTTGGAGTTAAGAGAGCACCAGTTTAATGAAAACCACGAAAACATGTTTTATAGTGGAAGGATGAGGCTGCAGTTCAAAAGTTCATGTAATGGACTAGCTTCCAGTATCTGAACCACAACCAGGAAGAACAGGGATAATGCCATGATTTTGTGGATTAATCTCTCTAAATCCACAGCACTGTCCCGATCTGCCGCTATTTGCTATCACTTTGATTCCAGTGCAATGGGGTGATTCTGAGACAGGTGGATGGTTAAACCAACCTTCTACATTTATTTAAGGCACATACTGTATCAGCACTTACTGACCAAAAGAGTAAAGCTATTAGGCAATTAAAAACAAAACTAAGAACTACAATTACAGCTACTGCTACAAAGTACCAAATCTTCAAGGGTCCAGATCTACCCTCAGACACCTGGCTTGCACCAGGAAAGTGACCTTTCAAAGCTCTGAACCTTTGATCACAGCCCTTGTGACTTCCTGAGGACCCAGCTAGAGGCTGAGAATCCACAGGGCATTGGGGAACCTCAGGTGCACCTCATCCAGCATGCCTCAACGAATCCAAAAGCAGTGAAGTAGAGAGGGAAAGGGTCCTTACACTGCCTACCTGGTGGTAAAATCCCGCCTGGGCCATCGGATCTGGCTGAGCCCACCTGTAGCCCACGTGAGGCCACGACGTAAACGTTTCCCTCCTGTTCGCCTCGCTGTACATTAGTGATCTGTAGTGAGGCCAGAGGGGAGGACTTCAGCGTTCAGACGAAGAGCAAAGTATGAAACATAGCGACGTGGGACAGAACCCATCAAAACAAGATGGACATTAAACACTGTAGGCTGAGAGCACATGGAAAATAAATGGGTTTAATATTGATTACGCACAATAATAACATTCTCAGAAAGACATGAGTGGTTCCAAACAACGTTCAAGGGCCACCTTTATAAAATGCCACATCTGAAATGGGGCTCCTGATTTCATCAGAAGCAACCCGCAGTTCCCCCCTCTTTCCCTGCGGCTGGGAACAAACACCTGTTGCTCTCACCTGTCTACGGAGCGCCCGGGGCCCACCCCCAGCTCGGGCCGAGCGCTCGGTAAGAGGTAGGACAGCCTGTCCATGATGGACGAGGCTACAGGCAAGGCAGCAACATTCTGGTTAATCTTCTTCAGCTCGTTCACAATGGCACTGGCAACCGATTTCAGCACATGGTGCGGAAGGTTGAAGGTGACTGTCGCCCACTAGGGACAGAGGGGGGGGGGGGAGGAAAGTTATTTCAAACCACATCACTGAATGAAAAGTTATCTCACATCATAATCAAACGGAATAACGGCCTGCGACATTTAACACAGGCACGTGAAGGCCATTAGATTAATGCGCATTAGACAAAACTGCAAGAAATATGAACACATCAGGCACATCAATACACATTTATCGAAAGGATACATTACGGCTCATATGACTTTAGCCAGAACGAACCTTTGTTTGTAAACGAGAACCCTCAGTGCAGGACTTAAACACCAAAATGATATATACGGAAAACTGACTTCACAAAATAGGCTACCCTTTTCAAAACAACCAAACTTCTAACCTGCCTAACTTTAAAAACGCAGTTAAAACACTACTTGTACTTTTTAGGAGGCAATTGTGTGATGATACCCGCACATAAAAAATACCATTATAAAATGTAAAATATATATATCAAACCCGTAGATGACAACTGTCTTAACTAAGTTTAATCTTAAAGTTTTGAGTTCTGCTGGTACCAATGGAAGGTTGTACAGTCAATCAGCCCAACAAACCAGAACCTTGTTACCGTACACGACTTATTTCCATGGAGTTTTTTTTAAGTAAGCCATCAAAAAGACTCAGCTTTATTATTCACACTATACTATAAAAAGACACTACACTGTAAAATACTATACTGTAAAAAGGCACTGGATGAGATGTAAAACTCTCTGTGGTCATTAAAAATCCCGGGGCCTTTCTCGAAAAGAGTAGGGGTGTAACCCCGGTGTTCTGGCCAAATTCTCCAATAGCCTTTACCAATCATGGCCTCCTAATAATCCCCCTCTATGAATTGGCTTCATTACTCTGCTCTCCTCCCCACTGAGAGCTAGTGTGTGGTGAGCGTTCTGGCACACTATGGCTGCCATCGCATCATCCAGGTGGGGCTGCACACTGGTTGTGGTGGAGGGGATCCCCATTACCTGTAAAGCGCTTTGTGTGGAGTGTCCAGAAAAGCTCTATATAAGTGTAAGCAATTATTATTATTATAAATATAAATATAATTATTATTTCATCCCATTATGTACAGGATACTTTCTCAATGCCTTTATGTTACACACAAATGCAGCTTTGCATATGCACTGTGTTGCTCACCTTGGCCACTTTGTGATTGGCTGCCGTCTCATGTGAGGTGTTTTTCAGCCCATCTTTAAGCTGCGTAATGAACTGATCATATCCCTCCGTGTTAGATACATCTACCTTCTCCAGACAGGCCGAGAGCATTTGCTGGGCCTAAAGCAAAAAAGGGGAACATTGGTATGACTCCACGTTGCTGGCGAAAGTGAAAAACAACCATAACAGTTAGATCTTAAAAAAAGATTACATTTGGATTTCTTCAAATTAAATCGGACATAGGTTAATTTTTCTGAAGAAATCCAATTTCCTTATATAAAACTCTTTGGGATTTCGTCCTGAAAGCCAAACCGACTGGTTTCTGTGCCACACCCTCTTAGAGAAGGTCCAGCTCAAATACCAAGAATCCCAACAGTGGCACTGTGGCTTGCGTCTTCTGCCACCGCTGAGGCAGGCGCCCCGTGTCCCTGTGCCTCTGCTGTGAGCACACTGGGTGCAGAAAGGGGCAGATGGCTTGCCAATAAGGCCTGTCGAGGGCACACCTGCAGCGCTGGCATCCCCCCGGTCCTGGCACAAGAGCCGGAGCTGTGTGCTCACTAACCACTGCCAGCTTCAGATTGAGGGGGGAAAACGGGCGGAAATTTTACACTGCAGTCGCCGCCACAGACTACGCAGAAAGAAAAACTTTTTCCTAAACTAAGAGATTTTACAACAAAGTAGAAACATCTTATTCAAATAATGACGAATACGGAACACTCTGAAGAAGGGGAGACAAAGCCCAAGGGCTTGCACAGCTAGTTTAACATTCAATGCCCCTCTCCTAACTGAAAAATCACTTTTGATTTTAACAAAGCATAAGTCAACTTTTCCCAGGTCATTAAAATAAGACCTGAAATGCCAAAACACAAAAACAATGAATGTTTAGTTTTGGTAGTTTTTAGTGATGTCGTTTTGGTTAACTACTTTAATGGAGGAAAAAAAACAAATATATTATTTTTTGTAATTACCGGTCCCCATAATGAGTGCCCAGAGCTGTAGGGAAAAAAAAAAGCCTGACATCCTACTTGTACAAAATGTCTGCTATGGGGAAATGATTTCACACATCTGTGAGGCGAAGACCCTCTAAACTGGACACTTTTAGGGCAGTTTTACGGAGCCTGAAGATAAGGTCAACTCTAGCAGCCAGACCCGAGGCACTCAGATGTCTGCCCACTTCCAGAGCTGCCCTGGCTGTGCTCAAGGCCATGGGGACTGCACTGCAAACACAAGGCAACAGCAGGAGAGAGAGTCCAGCATTGCCACACCCCCAGATCACAAACGGAAGGAAACTATAATAACTAATAAACATCCATCTGTAAACACCTTCAGACCTCAAGTATAAATGCAAGATACTCATTCTGCATGCGAATTAAGATGCATGTCATAATTAAGCATAGTAATGAAAGGAAAGCTCTATGAAAATGACTTTATTTTGGCAGTTTTTACATTTACCAAAGTCAAATTTCAATGTACCTAAAAACCACTTTGTTTACTGAATTGACAGGAAAGACAGTGAAAGAATCGTTTATATCTAGGGAAAGGTCAAAAACTAAACCTTACCAGGCAGGCATATATCCATATCAGTACATTGTCATTTCTTTTTGGAATACTTACATCAAAATGACAAAACAGATCAAAGGTAAATAAGTGTGTTCAACTAATACCCTCATAACAATTAGAAATTGGCTCATGTCGCTATATTTGTGCAAGAACTACATCCTTATTCCCCATCATTCACGTTTTGTCAACCCTCATCGCTTCAGACGTTTATGGCTTTGTCACGGCGTCTCATGGCTCATTCAAAGATGGACATCTACCAGAAAATGTTAAACATTCAGCTTAATAAAGGATTCAAATCTTAATACAAATTTTGAAAAAAGGTCCGAACGCATTGCTGTACAGGTTAGATATGCCAAGCGTGAAAAACGATTCGAAGCCTGTGGAATCTTAGGCTTCCCGAACGCTCGAAGGAGAGAGGCTCCGGGGATCTCACCTCCGTGACGGGCAGCTCGAGCTGCACCGCGTCTTCCTGCTTGGTGACCGGAGCCTGGAGAGCGGTGTCCAACAGCAAGATCCCATTGAGGTCCTTCCTGCAGCCCACAGCGCAGTCGTCCACAAACAGGACCTTGTCCACCGCAGGGAAGTACTGGCACCTCACCCGTCCTCCTGGGCCATGAAAACACACAGAGTTATTCCAACAGCATTCAGAGCCCTGAGGTCTGTATACCTGACAGATGGTGAAACACACCAGCTACAAGTACAAACCCATTCTACATCCAGTGTGGCTTTAATTACCTGCTGGAAGCTGCTAAGTGCAACTTAATCTAATTACACATACACTGACAAAATCATCCATGTTTTAATAATACAGAGGACAATCTAACCAAGCACACGACAGCTTCCAACGAAGATGAGGAGCACACAGAAGCACTTCCTTCCACAGACAGTCATGGAAGTACAGTATGGAACTCCTGAACTGAACCACGCTGCTGAAGCAGACTTCTGAGGGATCCTTTAAAAAACTGCGCGACAGATCCCAAGGTCACGAAGCCTCCTGGAGCCAAACGAGCTGAATGGGCAAAAGAGCTTCACTCTTCCCCCTCTAATCTTTCTTATGTTCTGATTTTGTTTTTAATCTGACTTGCAGATCAAAATCTTAATTTCCCATATAAGCTTTTCATATACTACTGCATGTTTGGACAGAAAAAGACAGTTGCTGACACAAACTGAAGCTGTTTATTTTCTACGGACGCACTCAGAAACTCTCGTGGGCCAGCATGCAACACCCAGTCTCCTTATGTTCGCCATTCCAGGAACCTGACAACCGCAAATCTACTGCGCAAACGCAACATTTAGACATAACTCTATGATCTAATTTATTTCGATTAATTACCCAGAACAAATGGTAAATGAATCTATAGCATTTTTTTTTTATTTTGTGAAATTTAAAAGTGCATTTGGTTTCTATAAACAAAATCAAAAAGCTGTAATGAAAACTTCAGATTATCCTTTGGCCCTTTGGTTTTAAGGATCACCTCTAGATTAGACTTTAGTTTCCAGTCCTGATTATTACATAAGCTAACGTTTTTTAAAGTTACATCAGCCGCATTATGTCACAGTTTCCGTATATTTTAAAGTATGCAAAGCATCAGCAAGGCAGTTATTAAGGTAACAAGGCACCCGCAGGTATATGCAAACAGACACCCTGAATCTTCCCCTATGTGAAGAGTCTCGACAAGGCTATACAAGAGATGGACGATCGGTGCACAAGCAGTTTCCAGAGCTGTGACAATATGTAATGCTACACATGTGACAAGACAGAATCTGCTTCACGTGCCTCACAGAAGCGCCACTGTACTCCCAAAGAGCAGCGCTCGACTCAGGACTGGGGCACGGGTTGAGCCTCTCTAAAGAACAATACAACACTGTTGTATTACAACGATTACAGGGATGTGGAAGAAGCTACTTATTTCTGTGAAAAAAGGGTTCATCTATTAAAACTGGGAGTAAAGCCTGCATTCCAAATACTGCATTCATGTGGCTTTACTACTCATACCTGCAAGGTCAAAAACTTGTGTTTGCCCAAACTGCTCAGGGCACAGCTTGCTTTAATAAATACTGAAACCCAGCAGCTTGAACAAATAGAATTCCTTCCAAATTTTAGACTAGCTACTACACTATAATGACATCCTAACTGTTCCAATCTGTTTTCTCAATGGCTGTTATGCACCCATTTGTCACACTTTTAAAGAGAAGACCATTCCTGACCATGACCACTGTAGTTTTACCTATTCATCTATTTTCTCATCTCTTTTTCTAGTGCAGGGTCGCGGGGAGCTGGGGCCTATCCCAGCAAGCAACGGGATGGCACGCCTGCGCAGGGCACACACAGACACACTCACTCCAGGGCCACGTTTCACAGAAGCCCGTTCACCTACCAGTATGGACTGTGGTACTGGAGCACCAGGAGGAAACCAACGGAAACTAATACATAACCATACAGACTCCATGCAGAGAGTATCCCAGGTCCAGAATTAAACACAGTGCCCCAGAGCTGCAAGGCAGCAATGTCACCCACTGCACCACCATCGCTGCTCAGCTGTAGTTTTATCTTCCTTGAAATGTTGTTTTTCCATGCTGTTACAGGCAAATTCCAGATGAAATAAAGAACCCAAACATAAGTACTGTATAAAAAAAATCACAAGAACCAACTAAACGTGTGCAGATGTCCGCATTCAATGATTCTATGTTCATAATGATGTATTGTAAACGTGATTTTTGTTCTAAGATGCAACCATACAACAGGTGGAAATACATCACTGGTGAAGTGAACCTTTTTCCCCCTTCAGCATGAAGGGGCGAGTGCTGTATGTACCATGTCAGCAAAAAGTTAAATTACTTCATACAGTGAGAAGCTCCAGTTTAAAAGAACAGCATGACAGGTGCACTTCTGTCTGTCTTTTCTGTGCCACATACACTTGCTGTCAGTCTCATCTCTCTCTCACCATCTTGACAAACACGAGACTCTCCAGGACTCAGCAGTGCCAACAGGCCAGTGAACCCATGCAGGCGTCCAGAGTGCCCTTAAGTGATGACAATAGTCTCGCATCAGCTCATGCCAAGAGTAACAGCGCTGGCTGAAACCATGCAGAAAGGTGCACAGTGCAATAGAGACCCAGAGAGATCACATCTTTGGTGAAGCAGTCAGGAATAAATGTGTCTGGGTCCGATTTCAGAAGACTCCTCAATTTTAATCTTCAAAAATCCCCTATCTAGATGAAAAATGTGCCATTTAAAGACAATTTAGATTGCTCAATTGTTTATTTTTATACCTTAAAAGACTTCACCAGCTTCGAATTCACACCTCACTATTACAAAACACATGCTTGTTTTACAAACTGAAAATTCTTACAAAAATATTGAGAGATACATACAGACACGTGACTACCTAGGTCTATGTTTAGATATATATTAGAACACCTTCTTTAGGCCAGGCGTGCCTTATAAAGACAGTAACCTCTTACACTTGTTATTCCAGTTTATTATGGGCAGCTGTGAGAAACTCGACCCATACTATTGAGATCCTGTGTTTGAATATTACCTGTTTCTGAAGCCTCCTAAAACAAAGCATACAGTATGAGTGATCTAAGCCCAGGTAAAGAACAGTCAAGTTCAAGAACTACACCCAAGGATAGCTATCATTGTACACAGATCAAGGATTCACTTCAGCCAACTTAATTATCATACCACTGTCACTTCTGGAGAGGAAATGTAAGGACAGAAGAGCTGATGAATATGTCCTGGATGGTGCTGTATGCCAGTACACATGACAATAAGACTGTATGGAAAGCAGTCTTTCCCAGGTATACACACTGTATACACACCTGAAGAAGGCTCAACGGCCGAAACGTTGTGTTCCCTTTCTTCTTTTTTTCAGCATGGAATAAACCTATTACTTGTTCCTTTGCAGCCTACGCATGCTGACGCAGCTACTCACCTGAACTACACACTGTATATTTCTACCCATTTGGAGAAAAGAATACACCACATAAGCTGTATATTATTTTTAAATGTCTCGCTTTCATAATTGCAGTACTGACTTTGTTAAATGTTTTCACACACCAAAATACCAAAATAAGCCAGTTAGTGTCATCATGTACAGACACCAATGGCGCAGAGCAGCCTACTACAGCACACACTCATTAAACTATTTGAGTGCTCTATGTGTTTCAGTCTTTTTGCTTGATCTTGTCAGGTTTGACAATCTAAACAGCAGCACCTGCTCTGTACTGGGATGGAAGACTGCTAAGGAAAACAGGTGGCTACAGCAAAGTGGTGGTGTTGGCAGGAGCAGAAGCAGGAGTGGTGGTCAAGAACTGGCAGGCAGCACTCTTCCCCCGGCACAACATTTCAAAACTCAACTTCCCAGGTACTATCCTCTTGGCCACAGGTCCCGATCACTCGGTCATTAAACAAACCGGCACTATTCTGGCTGAACTCCTGGTCCTTAAGGGCTGCCATGTGCCACCCAGGTGGGAGCTACACATCAGCAGTGGATAATGTGGGTTCTGTTCTGTAAGTAAATCGTTTTCGGATCTTTTGGAACGACGAGCACTATATAATTCCTCGCACTTATTACTTTAAAATGTAAAGGAAACAAACAAACTAGAGGCCAGGTATCAGCGCATGGACTGCATTACTTCTCAACTTGATCTCCCTATCGCAGAACACACACTGCCCATGTCTGCCAGGTTCTTCATACTGTCCAGGACAGAAGCTTCTGAGAGGCTTTGTTCACCACAGTGCCTCCTCTGGGACCTCATGGTTCCAGGGGTCTAAAGATGGAGCTAGATCAAGGGGCACAGAGGTTCAAACAGCAGATGAGCTCTGAAGGACTGGGCCTGTCTTATCTCTGTCTACTTCACGAGGCAGGGAACAACACTGCAACATACAACATTGAGCTACAAGGCCATCTTAAGTCCACTAATCGATCAAAATGATTTAGAGCAATATAAGGTTGTCACGATGGCGCAGGGGTCAGGAGAGCCGGGGCCCTGGGTTCAACACCTGGGAAGCTTTCTGTATGGAGCCTGTATGCTCTCCCCGTGTCTGTGTGGGTCTCCTCCCACAGCCCAAAGACAGACAAGCAGGTTAATTGACTTCTGGGAGAATTAGCCCTGGTGCGAGTGCGTCTGTCTGCCCTGTAAAAGACCGCCGTCCCGTCTTGCTTCTGTCGCCTGCCAGGACAGGCTCCGGCTGCCCTGCGAGCCACTACTGGATAAGGCTCAGAGAAAATGGAACGAGGGACGTAATGCAAACCAGTCAAAAATGATACTTGGTTGCCTTCCTATTTATGAAACGTTAAGGAACACTAAGTCAATTGTAAGCATATACAGTGCCTTGCAAAAGTATTCAGACCCTTGACCAATTCTCTTATTTTACTGAATTACAAATCCTACATTGAAATTTAGTTCTCTGTGATATTTTTATTTCAAAGCACTGAATGTCAAATTAATTAATTATTTTAATGTGACACTGATTTATGTTAGAAAATATTCTTAATAAAAATAAAAAACTCACTTAATAAAAATACAAAAACACTCCAGCCTGCTCCTACCACCACAGGTGTCACTAACTACTCACTCCAGCCTGCTCCTACCACCACAGGCCTCACTAACTACTCACTCCAGCCTGCTCCTACCACCACAACCGTCACTAACTACTCACTCCAGCCTGCTCCTACCACCACAACCGTCACTAACTACTCACTCCAGCCTGCTCCTACCACCACAGGCCTCACTAACTACTCACTCCAGCCTGCTCCTACCACCACAACCGTCACTAACTACTCACTCCAGCCTGCTCCTACCACCACAGGCGTCACTAACTACTCACTCCAGCCTGCTCCTACCACCACAACCGTCACTAACTACTCACTCCAGCCTGCTCCTACCAACACAACCGTCACTAACTACTCACTCCAGCCCGCTCCTACTACCACAACCGTCACTAACTACTCACTCCAGCCCGCTCCTACCAACACAACCGTCACTAACTACTCACTCCAGCCTGCTCCTACCAACACAATTGTCACTAACTACTCACTCCAGCCTGCTCCTACCACCACAACCGTCACTAACTACTCACTCCAGCCTGCTCCTACCAACACAACCGTCACTAACTACTCACTCCAGCCTGCTCCTACCAACACAACCGTCACTAACTACTCACTCCAGCCTGCTCCTACCACCACAGGTGTCACTAACTACTCACTCCAGCCTGCTCCTACCAACACAACCGTCACTAACTACTCACTCCAGCCTGCTCCTACCACCACAGGCGTCACTAACTACTCACTCCAGCCTGCTCCTACCAACACAACCGTCACTAACTACTCACTCCAGCCTGCTCCTACCAACACAACCATCACTAACTACTCACTCCAGCCTGCTCCTACCACCACAACCGTCACTAACTACTCACTCCAGCCTGCTCCTACCACCACAACCGTCACTAACTACTCACTCCAGCCTGCTCCTACCACCACAGGCCTCACTAACTACTCACTCCAGCCTGGTCCTACTACCACAACCGTCACTAACTACTCACTCCAGCCTGCTCCTACCAACACAACCATCACTAACTACTCACTCCAGCCTGCTCCTACTACCACAACCGTCACTAACTACTCACTCCAGCCTGCTCCTACCACCACAACCGTCACTAACTACTCACTCCAGCCTGCTCCTACTACCACAACTGTCACTAACTACTCACTCCAGCCTGCTCCTACCAACACAATTGTCACTAACTACTCACTCCAGCCTGCTCCTACCAACACAACCGTCACTAACTACTCACTCCAGCCTGCTCCTACCAACACAATTGTCACTAACTACTCACTCCAGCCTGCTCCTACCAACACAACCGTCACTAACTACTCACTCCAGCCTGCTCCTACCAACACAACCGTCACTAACTACTCACTCCAGCCTGCTCCTACCAACACAACCGTCACTAACTACTCACTCCAGCCTGCTCCTACCACCACAGGCCTCACTAACTACTCACTCCAGCCTGCTCCTACCACCACAGGCCTCACTAACTACTCACTCCAGCCTGGTCCTACCACCACAACCGTCACTAACTACTCACTCCAGCCTGCTCCTACCACCACAACCGTCACTAACTACTCACTCCAGCCTGCTCCTACTACCACAACTGTCACTAACTACTTACTCCAGCCTGCTCCTACCAACACAGGTGTCACTAACTACTCACTCCAGCCTGCTCCTACCACCACAACCGTCACTAACTACTCACTCCAGCCTGCTCCTACCAACACAACCGTCACTAACTACTCACTCCAGCCCACTCCTACCACCACAACCATCACTAACTACTCACTCCAGCCTGCTCCTACCACCACAGGCGTCACTAACTACTCACTCCAGCCCACTCCTACCACCACAGGCGTCACTAACTACTCACTCCAGCCTGCTCCTACCAACACAACCATCACTAACTACTCACTCCAGCCTGCTCCTACCAACACAACCGTCACTAACTACTCACTCCAGCCTGCTCCTACCACCACAGGCCTCACTAACTACTCACTCCAGCCTGCTCCTACCAACACAACCGTCACTAACTACTCACTCCAGCCTGCTCCTACCACCACAGGCCTCACTAACTACTCACTCCAGCCCGCTCCTACCACCACAGGTGTCACTAACTACTCACTCCAGCCCGCTCCTACCACCACAGGCCTCACTAACTACTCACTCCAGCCTGGTCCTACCACCACAACCGTCACTAACTACTCACTCCAGCCTGCTCCTACCACCACAACCGTCACTAACTACTCACTCCAGCCTGCTCCTACTACCACAACTGTCACTAACTACTTACTCCAGCCTGCTCCTACCAACACAGGTGTCACTAACTACTCACTCCAGCCTGCTCCTACCACCACAACCGTCACTAACTACTCACTCCAGCCTGCTCCTACCAACACAACCGTCACTAACTACTCACTCCAGCCCACTCCTACCACCACAACCATCACTAACTACTCACTCCAGCCTGCTCCTACCACCACAGGCGTCACTAACTACTCACTCCAGCCCACTCCTACCACCACAGGCGTCACTAACTACTCACTCCAGCCTGCTCCTACCAACACAACCATCACTAACTACTCACTCCAGCCTGCTCCTACCAACACAACCGTCACTAACTACTCACTCCAGCCTGCTCCTACCACCACAGGCCTCACTAACTACTCACTCCAGCCTGCTCCTACCAACACAACCGTCACTAACTACTCACTCCAGCCTGCTCCTACCACCACAGGCCTCACTAACTACTCACTCCAGCCCGCTCCTACCACCACAGGTGTCACTAACTACTCACTCCAGCCCGCTCCTACCAACACAGGTGTCACTAACTACTCACTCCAGCCTGCTCCTACTACCACAACCGTCACTAACTACTCACTCCAGCCTGCTCCTACCAACACAATTGTCATTAACTACTCACTCCAGCCTGCTCCTACCAACACAATTGTCATTAACTACTCACTCCAGCCTGCTCCTACTACCACAACCGTCACTAACTACTCACTCCAGCCTGCTCCTACCAACACAATTGTCACTAACTACTCACTCCAGCCTGCTCCTACCAACACAATGACCAAGTTAGTATCATTCAGAAACGGAGAAAATCCTATCTGACTTCTGAAAAACCAAGGGGTAAACAACCACCAACAGCCCATCTGTCACAGTCAAGATGTGTCATTTTTGTCCCCTCCCCGCGAAATGATTTATTTATGCCATACTGCCATAAGAAACCACACACCGGCACGGCCGGAAAGGCCGCTGGACTCTACAATAACAAGATGGACTGAGCCTTGCGTGCCCTGAGGATTGAGGAACTGACAGCGCCGAATCACAGGCAGCCGGGCTTGAAGCCGGCACTCCAACTTCCCGAGGCCTGCCATCCCGGGAAAAAAAAAAACCAAAACACTGGCAGCTGCCTCAGATGTCCCAGTAGTTCAGCAGCTCAGTAGCTCACTCACACATCTCCGAGCTCCTCGTCTCCCCTCCTGGCTGGACTCATGACCAGCCCGCTCAGAGAGACACCGTGCAGAGGCAGGGGCAGCAGACATTTCCCTCCGTGAGTAGCCTGTCACAGTCGGGCTCGCCGGGGACGATCACGGCTCGTCTCCACGACACTACTGCCTCCTCTCAAGCACCCGGGGAGCTCCTGAAACCGCAGGACAGGGCCCTACGCCAAGCAGCCGGCGAGAAATCCCCGCTACATCGCTGGCTTCAACACCCCCCTCCCTTACGCCGGCATTGTTGTCACACTCCAGCCCGCAGCCCAGCGGTCAGGCCCCGGGGCGGAAACTCACCGTGCAAAGCCGAGGCCTGGAGTATTGCCCCAGAAGTGCCGTCGATGACTTTGATGCTGCCCCGGCTTGTGACGGCCAGGATGGCGTTGAGGGCCGGGTGATAGGAGAGGCTGCGCAGGCCCACCTCGTCGCAGCGCAAGCAGCCGTCTCTCAGTACGATCCAGTCGGAGGAGGTGGAGGAGCAGGAGCCCGGCGAGGCCGCGGCCGCCATCTTTCTTTATTTCTCCCTTCCCCTCTCTCTCTCTCAGTCTCGGGGAGCTCCGATGTTAAGGGTGGGTGTAAAAAGACAGAAGGCTGAATCCCAAACTATCGCTGGACTACCACTGCTGGCGCTCCTCCTCCCGAGAACGCAGTAGCGGCTATTCACCATCAGGGCTGGGCAGCCGAGGGCTCCTCTCTTCAGCACACAGATGGCAGGTAAACGGAACTAGCGTAGCGCCAGGTCCCCTCCGCACCGCTAGGGGCGCCGTAGCTTTCAGGAGGCGCTTGATGGACGGCCGGTGAACATTTTAACTTTCTATCGTACAAGTGCTCCTGTTTTGAGGTCCCGGAGAATTGAGCGAAAACGAAAGTCTGTGCTGTCAATGTGCCTTTGTGTGCTTTGTGTGTATTTGCCTCTTTGCTGTGCCTGACGTGATGATCGCAGTGCTTGACACGTTAAATTGTCCATTTTCTACCAGAAGCTTGGAGGCACTGGAAGCTTAATGTTTTAATCGCAGCATTAAGCCGCATAATGCAATTACACAGTTTAGCGATTCATAGTGTTACTAGACGAGACTTTTTTATATTTGACTTGCCTCAAATCGAACAGACGAGCTTCCCAAAACATTAAATAACATTACCTGGGTTCAGTATTAGAGGTTCAGTTTATCTATCCATAACATCTGCACCTCAATTCAAATATCTCCAAGTATTTTATGTTAATAGATTAGATACGTACTGTATACGGAAATCCCTTACTTCAAAAGTGAAAGCAATTCGCATTTATCTTTGCATACTAAGTAAGGTATAATAGTGTAACGCCCCGGGTTAAGATAAAGTAAATTACAGACTTGATATTACAAATAATGCATTTTTAACAGTGAAATTTGGACACCTGGTCGTTTATTTTTTAAATGTTCTCTAACTCATTGGTTTTGGAATCGGTATCATCTCTTAAAGCTCCAAACACGTCTTGCTTTACTCTCGATATATTCCTATTATCTCATTCTTCTTGAATGAGTAAACAAGGCACATGCTCCTGGATTATTGATATCATGAGTATTTCAGGAAATCCCTGTGGAATACACTGTGGAAACTAAGACAGTCCCTCTTAACCCATTAACACGATGGATTCTTGCTCCATTGCCTTTTTCAGTTTCAGCTCACTGCGTACGTTTTACCTAGCCCTTTAAGTTAAAACAGAAAAAAATTAAAACAGAAGAGATTATATGGTTATTAAACCATGAGGTAATTCCAAAAACATGTAAATGACATGGTTTGAAGACTATGCATTTGTTACTTGAAACTAAACAAGCTGATGAGAAACAACATGCTCACAAGATCTGATCCCCGAATAGTCTTGGGTTGTTACTAGTGCTGCTAGTTGTTGTTTGAGGCCTAAATAATCCACGACCACAATGCTCCATTATTCAAAGTTAGATTTATGCTTTGTCCAAAAAACATCCTTGATGTTATCAATCCATGGTGTAATCTGGGCTGAGATCAATAAACTGGGTTGAGGTTGCAGACTTACACACTGATGTCGTACACAGCGTGAGACCACATGATAATCAAATGTGGGTTTCTTGTTTGTTTAAAAAGTACAACCATTTTTTCATATGCATCTTATTTTTAATTATCTACATAGGAATGAGAGACTCGATTTATACGTCATGTACCCAGAAGGAGATTTTATGTTTGCTAGTAAATACATCATTCATTTTTGATTCAGGATTTTAAGGAAGATGTATTTACTTGTGTAATACATGTTGAACTTCCCAGACATATAATTCCATTTAATATTCTACCATAGTAATCAAATAAATAACATTTGTAAAACACTTTTATTCTTATGTAACTCCAATTACAAACAAGAAGATTAATACCAATAGATAATCTGACCAAACCTGAAGTAGTCAAATATTAAATAAAAATAAACAATACTAATAGTCAGTTAGGATAATCAAATCAGATGTGCAGTTATATGGAGTATATGGAGTTGCAGATTCATCATTAGTAGTCATTATCACATAGTCATAATGACAAAATATGACTGCTTAATTTGAGATTCTCTGATTTGTTTAATGACACACTAACTTTCCAGGAAGATATCAAATTGATTAAGGGCACCAAGACTTTAGTAAGACTTTACTAAAGATTTAATTATCTAAGGTTTTAAGTCCCGTCATTGTCAACAGTAATATACGCATGACTTGCATAAAACACAGTTCAGAACATGCTTGTTGATATTCACCTTATTATAGGTCCCTTGTTTCTATTCTAAATGAATCAGACTGTAGATCTCAATCATTTGTTTTATTTACAAAAGGAAAATTAATTATTCTCCATGATCCCGATTCTTGTTTAATTCTAGAGTTAGGAATATTAAAACTTTAGAAACTCTACCGTACTTTTGAATAATACGTGTAAAATAAAAGAGGCAAGCTAGGCGTTTCTCATGTCCATAAGAAGGAAGAGACAGTCAAAAGGTAAATTAAACAAACACACAAGTTTTTTTTATTTAAAAAGTGCATTTGATTAAAAAATAATCTGTGAGATTTAAGGAAAATATAAAGGTGCATGTGTAAGGATATACCCAAGAATTAGTTTTGAGATGGACTATTCTCCTGAATCCCTGCTTTGAATAAGATAAAGCTCCTAATCCAAAGGAAAAGCCCTCAGCAAATTAATATATTTCCAGAGATAATTATATATAATACAATGAGTGTTTTATAGTGTATTTTCCTTTTATTTAGGTTTTTTACAAATGTACATCTATAAAATATTAATAATATACTGGTAACAACCATATAACAGAAGATATGAAAGGCACCCAAATGTTTTTTTTCTCACAAACTACCCAATATCATCTAGTTGGACAAACATGTACAAATTAAAAGAAGAATCTAGTAGAACGATGCATGAAAAATGGATATACCACTAATGTTAAATTCTAAATTTCAATTCAGGTTAATTGAAACCTCCAAATACCGAAACAGAAAACAAAAGATCAGAGCTACATCTGAAATAGCTGTCTTCCCCTTAAGTCCAAAACAGAAAGAACTGCACTGCAATAAGGTGTTTCTGTTGCTTTTGGCACAGGCTTTCCAAATGAGAACTGCTAAATCCTGAAAGGTTTGTTAAGAGTTCTGAATATCACCTGGGTTTAACAAAAGCCTGTTTTTCATACAAAGCAAATTAACATGGTGCAGTTCCCTTTTAAAACCTCTGTACCTTGCAAAAATAACCACTTTCACTTTCTCTATAATTCAGAAAGCTGAAAAACTGAGGTTTTTAAACAAATCCTACATCTTTTATTAAGTACAAAGTTCATAGCTACATTTCATCATTAAATACACTGTACATTTTTCCTTTATGACCTATGAATGACCATGATTGTGAACCAAGTTGTATTGTAAAATAATAAAACAAAGCACATCTTCATGGTCCTTCTGAGAAGTTATTTGCCACTTTGCGATTCGGTCATCAATTCTCAGTGTGTTACACAGTTCCAAAGCAGACTGGCCAATTTTCAGACACCAGTATACAAGGATAGGAAGTAGATATACAGAAGGAAAATTGGGTATATAAGAAGTGGCTTCTTTGTCTTGAATTCATCCCCTACTAGCAAGGAAGCAGCACTGTACGCAGCCCAGAATACTCCAAAGAGCTGAAAAGGGGGAAAAAAAACATTGCATTATTCAACTGTCACCAGTAAATAAGTTCACAGGAATGTATTTACCAACTCGGACACAAATTTGCACCCATTTCTACAGCTGGGTATTGTACTGGAGCAATTTGAGTGAAGTAGAGTGCTCAGCAGCACAAGAGCAGCATCTCACCTGGGATTTGAACCCACAATCTTGCAGTTACATGTCCAGAATCATGACCACTTCAGCACAATGCTGCCCATGTACATAATTCACATGTTCTGTCAGTAGCAGCTCCTACATATTCTGCCTCTTGAACAGTACTGTATGTCATCGTCCATCCATTATCACAGAGCGGAAGGCTCAGAGAGGGACTGTGTCCTAGGCTGCACACCACTCGATCCCAGGGCAATTTAAAGAGCTCAATGAGCCAAATCACACCATGAAGCACGGAGGGAAGCATGCAAACTCTTTTTGTTGTGATGTGGTCAGGCTTACCTTTATCAGTGTAGACACCACGTCAAAGGCCCCAACCACCAAGAGCAGCGGCGCTATGACAATGAGCGGCAGTAAGGAATAGCCAATGACTCCAACAACCTGGCCATAAGACACCTGGCAATCAAGGCAGAGCACCCGGTTAGAAGAACTGTTCGGCCATCTTCCTCCAGCTGCTGCCTCAGTCGAGAGACTGCACAAGACGTGTGTTTTCTGAATAAGTATCTCAGTAGCCCTCGTGATTTAAATTTTGTTCCCCAGGACCTCATGTTTAAACTATTTTCCCTGTTGGAATGGTGGGTTCCACCATTGGCTCAGCCAGTCAAGGCACTGACTCAGGGCACAGACCGAGCACCACGGTCCTGCCGTCACAGGTTCGAGCCTGGGCACATCTCCAGCCAGCTGAGACCGGGGCTCCCCCTGCCGCACACCAGTTCCAGGAGTGTTGCCGGGGTGGGGTTGGGTATTAGTCAGCCGGGGCTCAGCTGTGACTCCAGAGGGCTTCAGTCAGAACCAGCTCTCCTGGGAGCTGCTAGGGGTGAAGGAGCAGACCTGCGTGTCTCATTCTCTCCTGTGCTTATATACGTCTTACATACAAACATATTAGTACACCTTCCTATGTGTGTATACAGTATATATCACAGTAGCCCTAAATCCAAGTCGTATACAAACAGAAATTCCTAAAATTAGTGTAAATCAAAATAACTGAGTATTCCAAAACTGGAAAAATATGCAATTCCCAGATGCAGAAGAAAGCAAGGCAAGTTACCTTTAGTGTGAAACTACAAAATATTTTAAAATCAATTAAATCCTCTGGATAAAAATGTTTTGTAGTTGTTCTACGATTTACACCCAGCCGATCTCTCCACTTTTTAGTAAAGGCGACTGTAATAAGGTTAAGTACAGCCATTACTTACTTCACCACCAAGAACTCTTGCCAGAAGAAAGATTGTCAGAGATCCAAATATCCATATAGTAATAATCCAGGACACCACCTTTGAGAACAGCGAATTCTTTTAGTACCTACATTTGTAAATTCCTATATTTAAGAAACATATAAATAAGTACAAAAACATCTGGCTGAACATTTACTTGATGCAAGCTGCTACCTAAGGTTGCAGATTTATTTTAGTATTAATATGTGCTTACTCAGAAGACTCGTATGTTGATATCAGTTGTAAAATATAAATAATACTTGTTTCCTTCCGAGCACTGATATCTAGATTATTAGCATAAGAAATAAAGCAAAACGCAAACAATACAAATTTTGTTTTCGTATGGTTTCAGGGGAAAATTGGTTAAGATGCCATGCCATTTCTGAAAATACTTTTCTTTCATTTTTATGGTTGATGGAAATTTTTCACTCTTGGCTTTTGGATACCGGTTAACAGATTTTAGTATCACTTTGATTAATTGATCATTCACGACTAATCATTGTGGCATAAGCATCAACTCAGTGGTAAGAGAACTGGCGATGCAAAGGTGAAATTTGTGAATCTGTTGCAGTTAGAAACAATAAATTGCTTTTAATCCTCCTTATAATAATAACTTTATCTATTTAAAAACAATAAAACATCGTGTCAACAAGACCACTCTTTAAGGAATGTTACTAATATACCCCAGCCTACTTTCGTCTTTGGTGCTGGGACATTGTATATGAGAATACATTTTTTCCTAGATAACAGATGACAGAGGTAAGAATTTTAATGTTTTCAAGGCAGACCTATGAACTGAAGAGCTTACAGTTGTGCAGTATCAGTGCTGTCTAATTCAGTTTAACTCACCCTGAACTGGCCGTACAGCGAGATCATGGAAAAGAGGAGAACTACAGCCAAGGGCCCCCAGAAATCAGGGTTATCCCTCACCACCTGCCGATTAAAGCCCAGGGACGGCATGGGCATCAGCACACAGCGGATCTTGTAGTAGATGTCCTTCAGGTCGATATCGAGCTCCTCTCTTCATTCAAGGGGAAAAAAACACAGAACACAACTGCATCATTACGAGGACAATCACATCTAAATCCAAGAACAAAACTAAAAGGGAGTGGACCAAGGACGGGAGGCACTTCTTTACACAAAGGGTTGTGGGAGTTTGGAACAAGACACCCCTCAATACCCAATTAAAGCCCCTTCCCTCAAGAAAAAGGTGGATAATATCTTCAGATCAACTACTAACAAACCAAAATTCTCCTTCCCTCTTCTTTCTGAAAGTCTTTCCTTCTGGAAAGCCAGGAAACTACAGGTCTCCCTGTCTGATGCCTAGTGGCAGGTGGGTTTCTGTTTGGCCTCCCGAGACATCAGAGGAAGAACCCAGCCCGATGAATTGTTCGGACTGCTGCATATTTCACACGTTTGCTATATTTGAGAACAGCCCTGCTACGGCGATCACGGGTCGTTCTCCACACTAATCTCCGCCGATTCCAAAGGCACGGCTGAGTATTCGGGTTCCGATCACGAGGGAGAAGGCGGGGGGGAGAGGCGACGCACAGGAGGGGCTTCGTGTCCTCTGGGTCGTCCTCGTCCACCTCCAGCAGCCAGCCATAGCCGCGCTGCCGCAGGAACGCCGTGGCATAAGCGTCTTTCGGAGACTCGCCGCCAAGGTTCAGCTTCACCTCTGGAGCGTCGATGGAGCCGCTGAGCTCTGCGGGGAAAACGAGGAAAGAAGATCCTGAAGGTCCAGTCTCAAGCTGCAGAACCACACTGGACACTAAAGGTGACCTGGCAAGACTAGGTATGACACGATCAGCAGCTCAACACAAAATTCTTATCTACAGCCATTGGTATCATTATTGATTTATTCCGACGATGCTTTTATCCAAAGCAACTAACATTTTTCCAGTACGTTGGCACCTTCATACAGTACATCTTTACTGCAGCACTGTGCTGGAGGATGCCCCGGCATCTGAACCCACAATCGTCCGGTTACAGCTTCAGAGCCCTGTCACAACACCGCAGCTGTCTTCACATCTTTCATTTAAAGGAGGCATTTTAACAGTGCCTGTCAATTCCAGCCCTCGAGGTTCACAGACCTGCAGGTTTTCATTTGCCATTTGAACTTAAAAGTTAAGTTGAATGTATTATTTTCATAATCTCATGGGGTTTTTTTTTAAATGTTGTTTAATCAGTTGGTAATTAAAAGTCAGTCTAAAACCAAGACACTAGACCGGGACTGAAATTGTCTACCCTTGTGTTACACAAAACCCACATCAGTGCCCTTTATTATCTGCTCAGCAGAAAATCGAATGCATATTTTGCCCAAGTACGAGGGCCAGTCGTGCAGGTACGATAAAGTACAAAAAAATCAGTGACAGGAAGACTAGCACAAGAGCACCGGAACAGAAGAATGAAACACAGAGAATGAAAACAGCACTAATGTCAGCACCTGACATCGATCTGTATTCCATGTTTACAGTGAACACATGCAAGTTAGCAAATCACATTAGCAGGATGCAAGTTCAAGACATGAGTACAATACAGTGTTATTGAAAGACATAACTGAAAACTGAGAGATCACATCCACATCCTATGTGGAAAAGCCAGTCATTATAAAATAAGAAATGCTCACTTATTTTTGGCAGAAACACACACTACCACCTAAAGCACGAACGACGAAAGCACCAATTACTACTCTGACTCAAGTTAAAATTACAATACAGTGTGTTTTACATATGTGGTTACAGATCAAGCAATGTTATGACTAATATACGTTTATTCCTCAATAAAGGTCTCTCGTTGGAGTTCTTCTAATGTAATGACAGTGTTATAATGTGAGCTCCGCATTATGCAATTCCTGCTGCAGTACATGAACGAGTTGTGTGCTCCCAATAATGACTGCGGGGATCCTTAGTTTATATATGGACAGCCCAGAAAACGACACCCATTCCCGCGACAACTTCAAAAGACTATCTACTCAAGCTGTCTAGCGTAGTTCTCTTCGCCTCCATGTTGTTTACAGGTACGATACACTGTTGACCGTGCGCCAGGGTTCGTAATAGGCTTGAAGACATTCACGAGTTACTTCATCATACTCACCTAAACGTGTTTTATCTTAAGACAACAGAAACGACCATTAGAAGCGTCTTTCGTAACAACTACACAGCTAAAACAAACATCAAAACTCTTTTCTGGGTTGTCGTTCACAGTATGACAACAACAACAACAACATTAATAATGCCGTATAAAAAGTGCGATTAGTCCTTGCAAGGCCTAGTCTACTGTACCTTCGGCGTCAGTCGAGGAAACGAAGGTAAAATCTCCGTTGGTTGGAGAGAAATGCTGCGCCTGCTGATGCATTGTTGATCTACTGACGGTCACCTTTATTTATCAACGACTGACATTTACATGAATATTTTTATCATAAATCAAAACAAAAAAATAAATAAATCTGCTGTAGGAAGGTTTTCACCACACACAATTTCGTGGCTATTACACCATGCTGCTGCACTACGACCGCCTCGCCCGACGCAAACTAGCCTCGAAATCTCAAAACAGATCCTGGACAAAAAGCAGGAAGTGAAAGGGGAGCTGGGAAATACGACACGTCAAAACCAACAGGGCAGCGCACTCCGCGCCCTCTGGTGGCCAGAGAGTGCGGCTGCACTGCGCTCTGGCTAGGATGTCGTCATTCGTATGTTACACAGAGACAGGTACAGGTTTATTCCATGCTGAAAAGAAGAAAAGAAATACAAAGTTTCGGCTGTGGATCCTTCTTCGGGTGTCAATACTACTTGAACTACATTCGTATTACATGCCTAAAACACCCGGGAAGCTTACAAACTAGAGGCCATTTGGTCCAGCTAAATTGATCCCATAACTCATCCACACCTCTCTTGAAATAAGTCAGAGGATCAGCTACTTCAACATAGTTGGGCAGCTTGTTTTATATGTTGAACCCCCTCTGTTCTGGATCTGAAGTAGAATATCCTGTACTTTCCATTTGGGTCCACTGATTCATGTTTTACTGTTGAAACAACTAGTGCGTTAACCGATTTTAACATCACAGCCCATAAATATCATATGAGATCTTAAATTGGATAATGCATGTATTTTGGACTGAAAGGTGCTTTTAGGTGGAAAACACAGAGGACAGATCAGAGGTGAATGCTCAGCTTTGGTGATGTAGTAAAGTTATGGAGTTAATTCCATGATTTAATGTGAAAGAAGGGAGAATAATATCAAATCATTTACTATATATGTATTAAAATACAACTAACAAATGGGAGATGGCGTGTTTGTGTGCTATAATTAAAATGAATTGCATGTAAATCTAAGAACAGATTCAAGCACAGAATCAATTTGGACAATTGATTATACACACTGATGGAAAAAAGAAACGCAACATTTCCTGGAATGAGAATACTATAGTTATAGCTTATGTACTTTCACAAAAAGTTGTCAATTTGTTTTAAGCCCTCTGACCAGCAATACAGCTTGTGCAGTGAGGTATTGCAACTTGCCAATCACACAAAAGCTCGTTAGGTGCAGGTGGAGCAATGCCTGATCAGGTCACCTTTAAAAAGGCCTTAATTCAAAGCTTAGGTCACTGCAAGAAAAATACACTTCAGTCAGTTTCCTGTGCATTGCATAATGCCTCGAATGTCACCAGAAGCAAGGGAAAGGGCTGCTGGCATGCTGCAGGCAGGCATGTCATGTGCCAGCGTTGCCAGACATTACAGAGTAAGCCGCTCCTCTGTGTCCCGACTGCAGAGAAGATTTCAGCAGACTGGCAGGACAGATGACTGAAGAAGAAATTAAATCATTTAAGAAATTAAATAAGTTAACACTGCAAAATAACAATTAAAAACATCAAATTAATCAATAGACAAATAAATAAAAAATATATGCATATGGCCTTAATTTTCGTGTTTTCTTCTTTATGCAATAAATGATGGCAGCGTTTTTCTCAAAGACCTGCAGGTCGCGAGATCTACCGTGAGCGAGGAAAGGCAGCGAGGAGGGCGGCGCGCGCGGCCGCCGGCGAGCCTGGAGGGACCGCGCATGCGCCGCCGCAGGCCTGGCGCTCATTGGCTGAGGGCCGACCAATGGGAAGCGCACGCCTCGGAGCCGGAGATTTGCCGCTAAAGAAGAAGCGGCAGGAGCTGATCCTGCTTTTCAGAGCAGCAAATACATTTCGGACCGCCGGAGAGAGAAGGATCCAGTAATGTGGAAAACAAACATCAGGTCAATTGGGTGAAAGACAGAGAGGTCAACGTGCATTTTCCAGTTTTGAGTAAACCCTGGTTTGTATGAGAGGTACGTTCTTTTTAAGCACGTTCGCGTAAACCGTCTACTTTTAAAAATATACATGAAGGATACTTTTCATTATATTAAAGAGGCGGTTTTTGTGTTGTCTTCGAGTTGCTCGGTATATACGGTATCATGCCTCTGGTGAGATGAGGAAAGTTTTTTTTCTCTCTGACGCACCAGTCAGTGGACAAGTGATTGATTGTATCTTTAATCAAGAGAAGGTTTTGAGGAATCGGATGTAAAAGACCTTAAAGGAGACCCTGCATATGCCTAAGGAAATAATCTGGTTATTTTTAGTTGATCCCTCAGGAACAAATTCAGTTAGAATAGGCGCCCAGGCCTTCAGACCGAGACCTTTGCCGTGTAGATTAAAGAGACGCTGCGATGGCGCCAAAGCGTGTCGAGACACCCTGGCAGTATGGACGCGTTCAGACCTCGGTCCTCATCCACAGGCCGGAACTATCTGAAGTGTTGGTGGTGTTGTCATATACAGGAACGATTTTAAATCGTGTTTGTGAACTACGGATCGTGAGCTACAAACGCGGCTCTCTTTTTTAATGGCAGAAGACCTCATCAGTAAAGCGCGCCAGCATGCACTGCTGGACGAATCAGAAGCTTGCACGATGCCCTCACTGCTGCCACTGCCAGAGTTTTTCCCACCAAAGTGCGATATAACAGTTATTTGCCGCTCTCTTTCTGCCAGCAGGGATTCGAAGGGCTGGTGACCATAATGGGGATTTCTGGCCTGCTGCAGTTCATCAAGGAGGCCTCCGAGCCCGTCAACGTGAAGAAGTACAAGGGGCAGACTGCTGCCGTGGACACGTACTGTTGGCTCCACAAAGGAGCCTTTTCCTGTGCAGAGAAGTTAGCGAAGGGGGAGCCCACCGACCAGTGAGTGTGACGTTCCCCGTTCCATTTGTCTTATCTGTGTTATGTTCTCCTTTTGCTCCTGCATAGAACTGTTTTGAGTATAAAAGGTTTTAAAAAACAAATAATTGGGGAAAACCTCACTTTCTAAACTTGTTTTAAACATCCATCCATCCATCCATTCACTTTCTAACTGCATCAGTCAGTTCATAGACCCACGCACACCGGGCTGTTTCCCAGAAGCCAGTATGTCTTTGGGCTGTGGGAGGAAGCCCATGTGAATGCAGGGAGAACATACAAACTCCACACAGACAGCACCCAGGTCCGGAATGAAACCCTCAGCTCTGTGAGGCTGCAGTGCTAACATCTGTGCCGCCTGTGTTTTAGACATGTTTTGCCCACGTAATAAATTGGCTGCTATAAGCCAGCTGCCAGACGTGCAGCAGCACTGTAAGTGGCAGTATAGTCGTTGGAGTAGGTCATGCCATCAGTGTCCAGCTTGGTGTTACACTACTCTTACGCTGCACAATAAGCAGCTCAGTGGCAGTGGTACGTGACAGGGCTGTTAGAAAAGCTATTGTTCTGGTCTTTGTTTCAGATATGTGACGTACTGCATGAAACTTGTCGATATGCTCCTCACCCACGGCATCAAGCCCATCCTGGTTTTCGACGGACGCAACCTGCCGTCTAAAAAAGAGGTGGAGAAGGCGCGCCGTGAGTAAGTCCCGCGGCCTGGCCTTGCCTGTAAAGTCAAATTTGCAAAGCCAAAAAAAAAGAACTCTCTATTTTTTTCTCCTCCCCGGGGCGGTCAAGGCGCCGGGAAGCGAACCTCCGGCAGGGCAGGCAGCTGCTGCGCGAGGGGAAGGTGTCGGAGGCGCGAGACTGCTTCACCCGCTGCGTCGACATCACGCCCGCCATGGCGCATGACGTCATCAAGGTGAGCGCCGCGGCGCTGGGTCCTGCGGGGAGAGGGCCCTCAGTACTGATGTCGGCTGCTCGGGAAGCCCTTCTCAAACTATCGCTTTAGTTGCATGGCTATAATTTGCTTACTGTTGGCTGTTGTGGCCTCGGGGTTGGAACTGTCTTGTCAGTCTAAGTGTGGCTGGTGTTGCGGTGGGTTGCCATACCCCCTCATGCAGCGCCACCGTCCTTTCTCTATACGTTACTACATCGTGGGGGTTAAAGCACGTGAACGTAGCTTTTCCGTGGAGGCGGTCTGGACCTGAGCAGCGGCTGATGTGTTTCTGTGCGGGCAGGCGGCCAGGGGGAGAGGCGTGGACTGCGTGGTGGCGCCCTACGAGGCCGACGCCCAGCTGGCCTATTTAAACAAGAGGGGGATTGCACAGGTGGTCATCACGGAGGACTCCGATCTGCTGGCTTTCGGCTGCACCAAGGTGAAGATCTTGAGGGCTAAACTGCGGCTACTTCTTCATACTTACCAAGAGCATCCATAAAAGACCACCTCCTCGAATCATCCCTGCTAATTAGGATACATTTGCCGTCTTACATACAGAAAGATGTAACTGCAACAAAGGATTGGTGCTAATCATAGTCTCTCCCTGTAATTCAGACATAATGGAAGCTGTCAGTCCTTGCCTATTGCCGTTCATTGATCAGGTTTTGCATATTTTTTAAGTCCATTAACAGTGTTGCAGCTTCCATGGTTTAAACACGTCTTGTCCAATGATTGATTTGGAGTATGAGCGACTCACGAGGATCATTTCGAGAAGTCAAGTTTTGTTGTTGTTGTTGTTGTTGTTGTTAGGTGCTTCTGAAAATGGACCGGTTTGGCAATGGCCTGGAGATAGCCCAGTCCTGCCTGGGGAAGTGCAAGTCCCTGGGGGACGTCTTCACAGAGGAGAAGTTCCGCTACATGTGCATCCTGTCTGGCTGCGACTACCTGGCCTCTATCCACGGGATCGGCCTGGGCAAAGCCTGCAAGCTGCTCAAGATGGCAAACAACCCCGACATCACCAAGGTGACGGAGACACGGCACAACTCAGTGAGGGGTTCAAACGGCCCATAGCACATACAAGCACCGAGGTCCATTTATACTGTTGGAGAGCACAGCAGGCAGGCCAGGATAATGTGACTTAGAGAAGGGACACAAACACAGGGAGTAAAAGGAGAGTTTTGTGACTGCGGTGCAGAGTTGACCAGCTATAGTCATTTGATTCTCATGAACCCTGACGCATTTTTTAAATTAAATAATCCTTTTCAGAACCGAAGGTTTCCCCCAGACACCAGGAACAGAGGTCTTGATGCTCCTTTCTTCTGTTTCCAGGTGATTAAGAAGATGGGTCAGTACCTGAACATGAGCATGACTGTCCCTGACGAGTATATCGAGGGATTCATCAAGGCAAACAACACCTTCCTCTATCAGCTGGTCTTCGACCCCCTCAGCAGGAGACTCGTTCCCCTGAACCCCTACCCAGAGGAGATTAACCCCCAGTCTCTCAGCTACGCGGGGCCGTATCCTTTAGTACAGAAGTCTTCCTTCCTCTGCCCTGAGTTGCCACTCCTCCAGCGTCCCCATGGTAACGGATGAGGATAAGTGAGGCTCTGTTTAAGCAAGCAAGACATTAAGCAGTCTTCAAGCAGGTATTCGCTCACAGGACTGAACCCTTCAAGGTTCAGTTGGTGTTCAGGCAGCTACCATCATAGCAGTAGGTATTCTATACCAAATTATTTTACAAAGTGACTGATGTTACTGGTCAGGTTTCTTCCTCCTCCTCTCAATAAATGTGATTTGCAGCAACTAGTACATAGGCTAAGCATATCTTTCGGCTTTGATGGTTCTATTTCATGAATACATTTTATCTACCAATAATGGTTGCACTCAAAACTCCTCTTATATATGCTCTCGTTAGGAGGGACTTCTGACTTGGCGGCTGTAATTGTGCCACCTACTGTCTGAGCTCATTTGTTCTCCCTGGAGTCATACGGGGGAAAATATAAACCGTTTAATTGACAACTGGTGCAGTAGAAAACATAAATAAATGATAAAGCAAGTAACTAGTTAAAAAGTATGCCAGTACATATGTTTGTGACTATTGTATTAGATGCACAAATATATAATTCATGTAAGTGAATTAGTAGGGAATTAAATAGAACTATTTAAGGTTCAAAGCTTTATTACGAAGTGTGCCAAACCTTCAAAAGGTGAAAGGGTATCCCTTGTTAAAACTCAAAATCTTGTTTTCTGGTGTTGATCTGCATGTTTAAGAGAGGTTTGTCTCCCTATGTCTTTGTGCTGCCTTTTCCTTAATTCCCCCAATCCAGTAACATGGGGGACCAGGCTGCCTTGCAGATCGCTCTTGGAAATGTGGATGTCAACAGCATGAAGAAGATTGATGATTATAATCCTGACATCACGCAGGTGGAAAACCGTTTTTGGCAGAGCTTGCCAACAATTTTGCTTGGCAGCAGTTTAAATGTTGATCTTGGCAGGTATTAGTGTGTTATTTACAAAGGCATTGCTTCCACATGGCAGTTGGAATACAAGGAAGGTTATACGGTAAATGACAGCAGTCCACACTTACTGTTTGATTGCTAGTACATCTCAGTGTCTCATCCAGCCTTCATTCAAGTTGATTTCCTGTGCTTAATTTGTAATTAATTTGAGCTACAGTACATCTCCTGCATGCAACACTGTCCCTATTAATGCTGTATTTATCTTAACATTCTCTGTTAGCTGTGCTCAGGGATTACATTGTTACATCAATGCATGCTGATGTAGTAGCTTCTATTTCATACATTTGGTTCTAAGACTCCTGGTATTTTGGTATGTACACTTAATTACACGTTGTCTTGTTTTTTCCCTTTCATTGTCTTTCTGATTCCCTTGCATTTGAACTCTCCCCCATCTTGCATTCTAGTAAAACCAAAGAGGTTTTGAATTTTCCTGTGCAACCTTTGCTCCTTTAGAGTACATGTAGTGCAAGTTAAATTCCTTAAGCAGTGTGCCATTGTGTGCGAAGTGTGTGAGCTGTTGTAATGGAAGTATGCCTGTGTTCTGTGTCCCTCAGCCTGTGAAGCCCAGGAGCCGTAGCTGGACTGATGCCCGGGTGCAGCAAGCCCCTTGTGAGCTCAGTATCTGGAGCAGGGAGTACAACCCAGCAGGGAATACGTTGTCCCAGCCCAGCGAGCCTCGATCTCCAGAGACGCTCTCCACCAGAGGAAAGGAGAAGGTCATCAGCACACAGCCCCTGAAGCTTCCTACCAGGCAGGCGCAGGTCAAGAGGCCAAGAGCAGGTAGGCCTGGCTCCTTCTTCTTAGGCCCTGCATGTTGTACTCTACCCTGAGAAATTTGTTTTGTCTTCATTGCCTGCTTATGTGAACAATTTGCTGAGTTTACATCATGTTTAAATCTGCCAGAGATTTTCCCTCCTCCCATCCTGATTTTGGGACTGTACCATTTCTCTTGTGCTGATTAACCCCCCCATCATCTTCCTAATAGGAAGATGAGAATCTGTAATGTTGTCTCTAGCTGGCACTTAAGGAAGGACTATGGGGGGTTTTGTTTAAACCCGGCGGTGTAACTGGCTCTCCTCTGCAGAATCGAGTATGTCGGAAGAAGTCCTGCTTGGGCAGTACTCATGCTCTGACACCAAGAAGCCCAGGAGAGAAGCAGGCACGCCCCCAGCCGGCAGCAGCATGGGTGCAGGAGAGAGGGCCTCGGGCCCCGCCAGTCAGCACAGGGCTCGCAACAGGTTCGCCACCGTGCTCCAGAGGAGGAACCAGGAGGAGGGAACAGCGGAGGAGCAAGGGTTATGCAGCAGGTACTCTTTCTGTTTCCCAATGCGATGCAATAAGATGATCCGTTCAGTGTGCTGGGAACACGGACAGTCAGTCAGCCCGTGCCTGAATTAGTCAAGCTATCCAAACCTTTTCCAAGTTGTCTGTCTGGCACTCTGTTTATGTTTCACGAAATTGAAAAAAGGGCTTGGAGACATTTTCAAATGTTGTAAAACATTTGCCGCGTTGGCTAAGTGTATACTCTTCTGCTTCTGATTTTTGTGAATGGGATTATACTTTTTGTTAAGCACTGACCTTCTTTGCTCTGCCCAGGTTTTTTTGCACCACGAGCTCCAGCATGGAGCCTGAGGCCAAGCAGGAAAGCCCAGTCAAGTCCCAGGAACCTGTCCCCGAGGTGCTGTATGTTTCTGGCCAGCACAGCGAGACATCGGATGTGCTGACAAGTACAGATACCGAGTTCCAAGGGAAGGGAAGTTCCAGGGCAGCAGGAGAAACTACCCCCCTGGGCTGTCAGTCCCCCTGTACGTCCAGCAGGGGGTCTGGGGTTTTTGGCTGGTCTGGAAGCCTTGGGGAAAAACCCAAGAATCTCACCTCGGGGGGTCTCGTAGCATTGCAGCAATTTCAGCGGATGAAGGAGAGTTTCTCCTGGAGCGCTCCTCGCCGGAAGCCCTCTGCTCTTTCTGGCTCTCTCCCTGACAAGGAGAACAGGCCTGGCTCGGAGAATGGGGAGCCCAGAGACTCAGGGGAAAGTGGATACTTCTCTCAGCCCAGCAGGACTTCCAGGGGAGAGAGCACTCTCCCTGACAAGGAGAACAGGCCTGGCTCGGAGAATGAGGAGCCCAGAGACTCAGGGGAAAGTGGATACTTCTCTCAGCCCAGCAGGACTTCCAGGGGAGAGAGCACTCTGCCTGACAAAGAGAACAGGCCTGGCTCAGAGGAAAGGGAGCCCACAGACTCGCAGGAAAGTGGTTACTTCTCTCAGTCCAGCAGACCCTTCAGGAATGAGAAAGAAAACACTCTCCCTGAGAAAGAGAACAGGTCTGGCCCAGAGGACAGGGAGCCCAGAGACTCGCAGGAAAGTGGTTACTTCTCTCAGTCCAGCAGACCCTTCAGGAATGAGAAAGAAAACACTCTCCCTGAGAAAGAGAACAGGTCTAGCCCAGAGGACAGGGAGCCCAGAGACTTGCAGGAAAGTGCCTATCTCTCTCAGACCAGCAGGACCTCCAGGAGAGAGAGCATCACCTCCCAGACTCGCCTCAGGGACAACCAAGACTCAGTATGTTTGCTTTCCTGAGTTGATTAACATGCATCATCGTTTTCAAAGATTGTTTTTCTGCTTCTTCTGCACTTCTAGATTGATATATTTTCATTGTATTTTTTTTAGGAAACTGGTAGCCAGGAGTCTGATTCCAGTGAAGGTGTCAACCGTTCCCCTGTGAAGGATAAAAATACTTGTACTTTGATCAAAGCAAAGGTAAAGAATACTATACTTCACATACTCTAAATAAGAAAGATGCAAAGTTGAAATTAATTAGGATTAAGTTAACCTTCAAAGCTAACATGACCTCAATGCAAGAGTGCTGTAAAGAAATCAAGTCTCAATCAAACACCAGAAGAGATCAATAATATTATTTTTAAAGGATAAATCCAGACTGATCACAAATGATTAATCACTTTTGTGTGTGGCTTGGCTTGTCTTGTCTTGGGTTTTATATGATGCTTAAAGAAAACCTGTTCTAATGGTTAAACTCTCTTAATTTTGTCATTTAAAGTGCAACTACAAGAATAACTGCAGGTAATGTTCTACGGTTTTTGTAACCCTAGCCCTACACTGGCCTCAAAAGCATGCTGATTTAAATACCATTTTACAGCTTTTCTGGCCTCGATGAAAATTTGCCTACAGAAGATAGTTAATTCAAAGAGCTTTGAAAAACTGTTTTGATTGTTTGAGAGTCATATTGTTTGGTTTGAGGAATATTTCGAATGTGATGACTGGAGGGCTTCGGTTTAAACCCCAGCTAGGGTTAGGATTAGCATTCCCACACTCCGTAAACATTTTTTACTCTCAGTGCTGGACTTCTGGGTCCAAGTCAGCTTTAGGATGAGTGATAATTTGCACCTACCTGTACTTTGATTTTTCGGAGACTTGTGGCTGCCTGTATTGTATACTGCCCCACAAAGTGAAAAGTTTAAAGGCCCTTGGTGAGATGTGAGCCGGCTCGCTGCCCTTGCTGGGGCCACTGCGCAGACGCTGTGCCTGTCCTGCCGCAGGTGTCCGGGCTGTCCCGAGCCAGCGCTGGGGGCCGGGGGGCCGCCGGGAAGCTCCGGGCCCGAGCTCCTGCCAGGGCCAGCGGGCTCAGGAAGAGAGGCAGCACCAACGACGAGAACAGGCCGGGCCTGCAGGCCACCATCAGCGACATGTGGAAGAACTTCGGCTTCAGAGCGTGAGTATCCGGTCCCCTGAAATCTCTTCAGAAGCGTTTGGATTTTGATCTCCTTCGTGATGTCTTACTGCTACTGCGCTGAATTTGAAGATGGTTTCCCTTCCCTTTTGTATCTTCCAAAGGGTCTACGTCTTAGGAATCATTTGAAGAGATTGTGACATATACTGTACTTGCATGAACCTTATCAGTGTAGTTTCAAACTTTTTTTTTATTCAGGTACAACTGAAGTATATTGTAATATTTAATTTAACAAAGTTGTTGGGAAAAGTAGTTGAAGAAAAAATGCTTTTTTTCTGCGTGGATCACTATATCTGTATTTATTCATTTCTAAAGACATTTCCTTTCAATTTTATTATAAAGAGTAATCATTTATACAATTTGTATATTTAACGTAAGTTTCCCTGACATAGAAAATGAATGCATGTTACTGATGCAGGACTCTGTTCTAAAGATGTTACTATTCATGAGGTTATTTGTCTAACAGAATCATTCTGGAAAGCTGAAGTCCAATTATTATTTTTTATTTTTCCACTAACCCCTAATTATTTGGGTCTATGAGAATTAGACTTGTAAGTCAAACTAATAAAACACCTATTTGTAATTATATAGTGACCGGTCTTTTAAAATGGTAAAAAGGCAAGTTAAACTTACAGAGGCAGTACCCATTCTGCCCTGTAGAGGGTACTATAAAATAAGATCCCATGAACGTTTTAGTAATTTGAGCTCTACCAGTTCCATTTAAGAGCACGAGTGAATACATGAGTCATATTCAACAGTTTGGTCTTGCATGGGTAAACAGCTGATTATTAGAATAAATGGCTGGATGGATGTTTTTAAAATGGTTTATCCGTTTTAGTAAGGGAGCTGGAGGATATCCTGGCAAGCCATGGGCGCGAGGTGGGAAATGCCCTGGATATCCGTCCATCTTAGGGCAGACTGGCAAAAACAGTCACGTACATAACAGGGCCAGTTGTCCCAAAAGCCAATTAACTGTGGAAGGAAACCCATGCAAATGCAGGGAAAACATGCAAACTCCACGCAGACAGCTCCCTGGAAGCCGGAATTGAACCCGGGACCCCAGTGCTGTGAGGCAGCAATGCTTACCACTGTGCCTCTGTGCCACCCTTCTCTCACGATGGTGTAATCTGTTATGAGTATAAATACTTATACAAATCCAGGTACTTTTTTTCTCAGCCTTCAAAGGAGAGCTAAGTCCCAAGTAAAAGCAGGTGTCTGAGGATTGGTGGCGTACGTGAACAGACCTGCGTGCAGCCCGGGGGGCGTGGGCTTTCTCTCGCCCCGGAGCTGTCGGGGTGCAGGGGAGGGGTGGGCTCTGGAGTGACGGGCTTCCTTCACTGTCCGTCTGCAGAGAGAAGGACAGCAGGCGTCCCTGCAGGAAAGGGGAGCCCATGTCTCCGGTGAAGGACAACGTTCAGTCCCCGGCGCCAGAATCGGGCCAGGACATCTACGGTACCCCTGCACTACCGTCTGTTTAGAGGTCTGGTATTGCTCACATTTCACACCAGACGTCTCAAGCTCAATTCCCTGGCCCAGGGTCTTCTGGTTCGTCTTTCGGTACGAGATCGATTAACCAACATGCTTATTTTTTTAAGGTCTTTTACCGCTGATCATTCACTTCATTTAAAGAAAGTGGCTGGGCTCTGTTGTGTTTTACAGAGGATCTTTAAATCAGAGTTTTAATTAAATAATTGGACTTTGTTACGGGGAGCTGGGGTGAACCACCAGACACGAGGTCTTCAAGGAATTTGGGTGGAAACCCATGATGTGTGTGCAGTGCCTTATATAAATAACTAAAAGTGTTTTTACAGAGGATATTCTGTAAGAGCTTTTATAGTATAAGCAAACTGGCGTGTGTATATATTATGTATATTATATATACTTGGTGTACTTGATTCATTTGCTGAGAAATGATCAGTTTATCCATTAATTTTGTCTGAATAAATGCCTTTTCATAAGCGTTTGTTTCTGCATCTTTTGTTTTTGCCATCGCTCAGCCTGTTCGTCTTGTCACTTTCCACACAGGGGTAAGTAGCAGTGAATCATGCTAATCTTGGTTGTTGCCATCATAAATAACTTGCCATTCAGGTGTGTAACGAATCGTTTGGGGTGTTTATTGTGAAAGCATTGTTTTCGGGTACCGTGATGTCCGTCAATGGCTGGGGTGTTCTGAGTCGTGCCGGAGGAATTCTCTGGGCCTTGCCCTCCCTCTCTCTGACGGCTTCTGCCTTCCTAGCTGCAGGCTAAGGCGGAGGCTGAGCCTAGCAGCACTGTACCCTTCTGGTAGCTGTTGTATCCAAAGCAGTATTGTACCTGTCTGGTAACTTGTATCCAAAGCAGTATTGTACCCGTCTGGTAACTTGTATCCACAGCACGGTCTCGCCTCTGTCTCGGCCAGAGCAGTGGGCAGGGCTGGGACAGCAGCGGGACGAGCTGCCCTGCATGCGCTTTGTGAGCGAATATTTTGTCGGGGGGGGGGGCAAGAAACTATTCAAGACGTCAAAGAAAAGATTCTTCCTTTTCGGGCAGATGGTTCGGACACGCCGTGCTCCTCTCGTCTCTGATGAGCCGTCTGTCCTGCAGCAGCCCTCCCCCTCCTTACACCCCAGCAAGCCAGGGGTCTCAGGCCCCAGTTAGACCTATAAAGCAACTTTGTCATACATTAGATAGATAGATACTTGATTGATCCCGTGAGGGAAATTGCAGTGCAACAGCAGCTTAACACACACAACACAGCCACAGTGTAACGAATTATATACTAATAGTACAATACATACAATACAATACAAGAGTTACTCACAGTCCGGACACACAAGAGGAAACTAGAACAGAACAGTACACAGAAAATCGTATCACACATATGAATATAAATATAGATGTAACCATAGATATAAATATAAATGTATTGCACAGGTCCCTGGCATATATTGCACAAAAGTGGTTGTAAACGGGAAAAAGAAAAAGAAAGAGAACAGATGTAGCAGTATATGTGTATATGCGTTTAGTCCAGAAACAGGTCACTGTCGCTGTTGCCTCTGCCAAGACGCAAGGTGGATGCGTTGTACAGTCTTATGGCAGACGGCAAGAATGACCTCCTGTAGCGCTCCCTGTCGCACCGTGGGTGAATCAGTCTATTGCTGAACGTGCTCTTCATTCCTGCAAGCCTGTCATAGAGGGGATGGGAGAAGTTGTCCATGATGGCCTCCAGTTTGGACATCATTCTCCTCTTAGCCACTACCTAGCTTTCACTTAAATGTGAATTAGATGTTCACTTAAAGGTACAGTGACCAATAAATCTGCTCAGAGCCTGGTTAGAGTTAATCCGATTATGTACCCTGTTTCCTTGTTTTTGAGGGGGTGGTAATGGTCGTTCACCCAGTTAGGCGAGTTAAGCCAGTGATGATCAGATGAAATGTTTATTAGTAGCAAAACTTGCAATATCTGATTTAGGAAAACAAGTCTTTGGTCAAAAGATTGTTTAATCTTAATCATTTAGGATCCAGTAAAATGCTTCTCAGTTGTTTAACCCTTCACCTTGTGCAGCAGAAGGCTGGCTCCAGTGTGCCCACAGGGACTAGCTCGCCGACACCAGCCACAAAATGTGAACCTGTCACATTCCCGTGGCACAAGTAAGATCAACAATGAGAAACGCACCCGCCCAGTCAGGAGGGCATCATGAGTCACCAGCAGAGTATATGGGATAGGGACTGTTTCTAATGTAATCGTTTTTAAATAAAAAGCATTGTTCTCTAAAAAGTGCTCGTGTTGAGACCCAGCCAACACCCACATTCCCTTCTCTCCGTTGTGCCTGTACAAGTTCAAGGGCTTTCCGTGCACAATACAGGGTAAACAGTGTAGTCTTGTCTGGCTGGTTCAGTTGGAGACTGGTGATGTAGGCCCCCACTGAATCGGCTTTGTTTTCCCTGGAGTCTTCTAGAGGGGACCAGTGAACAAAATCATCCCGTCTTAAAAATGGCTGTGTTCCAAAAATATATTTTTCTCCTCCTTTAAAGCTGCCTTTGGCTTATCTGAAATGTTCTTCAGGTGCTGGAATACCAATTCATCCAGATTTTTTTTTTGTGAAAATGTGTAGTTACACTGGTATTTTAAATATGCAAGTAAACTATGTTTAGAATTCAGAATCAAATGGCTGCTTTGTCAAGTATGAATCTGATTGTTATAATCCAGTGCAATAGGTTCAGTTCCTCCCATGTAGCAATGCTTGCAAAGTCCTGAATTCCAGTTGTACTTCAATGTATTGGTGCATATCCAGTGCAAAGCCCTATTTTCTTGTTTCTTATTATAACAATGTACAACTGAAACATGGGAAACACTCCTTGGAATTCAAAGGTGTCTTTAATGTGCACAAATACCTCGTATCATGCTAACCGGGTGGCAGTACTGTATCTGAAGCTCCTTAGTCTCTCTGTTCTCTGCATGGACTGTGAACAATTAGAAACATTTTTTGCACCACGCGTCTCGTGAATGACTTCATTCAGTACAGCATCTTGCACTCTGACATTCAGCGGGTATTTCTCTGCGCTGTCATTTTAGGAAAGAATCTGAAGAACTGCCCTGCCCACAAATTAAAAAGGCAGAACTAATTAATGAGATCCATCACCCCCCCCCCCGCCCCAGAGCACACACCATAGCTGAACTGCCCTGTCCCACTGGGGCTTCCCCTGAGAAGAATTTCCTCCGTGAACGAACCCCGGTGCGAGTGGCCCCAGCTCCACCACAGGGGGGACTGCCAGAGCCAGTCCTGCCTGCTGGGGGACCAATCACATCCCTCTCCGCCACGCGGGACGCGAAGAGGGCCAGGGAGGTGAAGCCAGAGCCCAGGTGGCTGCTGACTGAGCATCACTTTCTACACGTGGGGTTGGCAGGCAGGAGGGAGTGGCTTTTGAGAAATCTGAAGCAATTAGACGCTGGGCATACAAATATTTCATTCATCTCGTACTTTATGACTTGAGTGCAAAACCCCACCTTTGAAATGTCAGAGATGCCCATTAGGAAATATAGTATTTTCTCAGTATTGACACAAAATGACAGACCCACTCCAACACATATGCATAATAATAATAATCATATAATCACGTATAAAGTAATTTTACTTGGTAAAAATAGTTTCAGGAAAACAAGATAAAGTTTCTCTCCATGTTGTCTCTTAAAGAGGCTCTGATTGCAGCCTGATCATGTCACTGACTTTCTGTGGTAAGTAGTCAACACATTTGTGGTTCTCCTGCCCCTTAAAATAATATCAGTGTTACTTATTACCAGTACAAAAATATCACACTAGTGTGTCACTGAAGTTACTGAAATCACTAGTTTGTGGGCCATGTAAAATCAACCATAGCTGTTTAACAAGGACAGGTAAGATTTTTTCCTGGTTTTCCTGGAAAATGAAAAAGAGTACAAAGAAATAAGGCACTGAAATTGAACACCAACTTAGCCTCTTGCTTGATGTTCTTTACCAACAACTAGCATAGCAGCAGATCAGTCGCTCTTTCTTCATTGGTCACCAAATCCATTCTTCACATTGTCTAAATTCCTTTCCACATTCTACCGCAGACAGCCATCGGTATCTGCGTCTGTTCCGTCTGAAACTGGGCAAATCCTGTACGTGAAACTTGCATCGATTTGTGTGCTCCCCTCACCTGGAATGAAATCAATTTCACCTTTTCCCCCCTGAGAAGCAGTTCTTCAACATACTCCTCGCAGCTCTGCACACAGGAACAATGCTGGAGTAGGCCAGGACAGCCAAAGGCAGAATTCCACCGACTTTGTCATGATGATTGGAGATGGGGAGGATGTGAAGAATGATTCTCTCAGCAAAGGAAAACAATGTGAAGAATGCTCGCATGGGAATCCATTGATTATAACAGGCATGATCGTGAAACTTTACTCTCGTGCTTGCTTGATATACAGAGACTCCTCCTGCTTCCATTTGCATAGGAAAAAAAGATCATCTTTGTCTTGAGATATTTCCTTTCTTTCCCAAATACAGGAAAGGATTTATTACATATATCTGTCCCCAGCTGCAGGTCGTCATTGACAGCCACAGAAAATAGGATCCACACACACCCAGCAGAAGCAAACACAGCTTTGTGTGAGAGATGGATAGGCTGTTCAGGAGCGTCCCATTGTCTGAATTCTGCCTTTTTGTGCTTTTCTGTCCAGCATTTGCAGCTGTCTGAATTCATACATTAGCCAAGTCTGTTTTTGCCCACAGCAATGTTTACCAGCCATCATGCCTCTTGTGATGTCATGGACATCAACTTGTCTTTTCCTCAAGGCATGGTGTTCTGAGGAAGAAAACAGGTCTACTATTACTTTAGTCCTCAGGATAAGGGAGCCACCATGGCCTGGGCCATCATGACACATTCATTTCCCTTAACTAGCCAGATTTTTTATTTATTTATAAATAATATTATTTATGTATGCGGTTGTCAAGCAGTTTCAACCTTTTTACATTAGAAACATTTCGGAATTTTGTTCCGATATGTTTTTGTGATATATATAGAGTATGAGATTACATTTTCAGTTGATTATTTATAGAGTACATACTGATATTTCCTATGATGTCGTAATGATCGTATTGTTGCGTTAGTGTGATAAACTTCCCTGTGAGATTGTTTGCGGTACTAAATAAATTCTCAAAGCTAAACTCTGGCTTGTGAGCAAAATTCTGTGACACAGAGAAACATGCCTTAGAGAAACGTCTGTGTTTTGCAGCAGTTCAGACCTGAGTCAAGCACAGATTGTCCTTCATGAGCAGGAGTGCTGGGATATTCATTCTGAAGCCCACATCTGGCTCCCCTTACTGGACAGGGCAAGAGAGTCAGAGTAACCACACATAAGACGGAGGAGCAAAACTAGCACAGATGACGAGACATTGAGTAAAGTTGCATGTGCTCTGTATAAATATGTGTAAGGGTGTGTGTATGTGTATAAATGTATTTGTGTATCTGTGAAAAGGTGTTTGTATACTGCGTAAACATTTATGTGTGAAAGTGTGTAATGGTGTGTATATAAACATTTACATGTGTGAGAGGTAGTGTTTAAGGGTGTGTACGTGTGTGAGAGTAAGTGTGTAATGGTGTGTGTATATGAACATTAATGTGTGAAAGTGTGTAAGGGTGTGTGTGTATTTTAACACGTAGGTGTGTGAAAGTGGGTGTGTGTGTATTTGTATATACAAGGCCAAGCAATTATTTTTTAAAATGTATTTCTGTTTTTGTCCTTTCATTCATATCACGGTTTAGTAGGAAGACTTGGTGAATATTTAAACAGTCACTGGCCAGACTGTGCACTGGAAAACAATTCAACCTTTTCTCATTAGCGATAATGTGAAATACAGTACATTAACCCTTCACCATAAGCTTCTTTCAGCAAGCAAGATGTCTGTTTCCCTACTTACATGTTTTCAGATAACTGATTCAAGCCTTTTTCTGTGATTCCTAGTTTCGGCAAAGACTGCAACTTTATTAAAGAGAAGTAACAAAGAAACAAGTCAGAGCTTGAGAGAGAAGCACAAATATTTAAGTGTAATATGAATCAAGAAGATTTCTTTTGCTCTTAGGGCCAAAATCCCACCTCTAGGCAAAATAACCTTGTTTTACAATACTCTGCTGTAGGCATGTAAAAACATATATATACCTCTCAGCTGAATTAATTTTTCATTTATTTTTATGGGTAGTGTTGGCTGTTTTCCCAGCAGCATATGCCTAAATCTGTCCCAGTAATAAAAATATCAGCAACCTTTTTTAAGACAATCATACAGTAATCAAAGGTTTGGGTACAATTCTCCTGTAGAGGCTTATTTTAGATATGCCTTTCCTAGTATCATTAGGTAAATCATCTTCTAGAGAATTAGGTCAACTGCCTCAAATATCAAGACTCTGTCTTAGTAGAGACAACAACTCATTAGTCAGGTTCGGGGTCAGCTGGAGTCGCCACTCTGTATCACTGCACAGGAGTGGAGTGGAGCTTTCAGCACTTTCACTCATGGCTGGCAATGACGTGAAGGTATTTTTGATGTGCGAATCAAAATCTTCGTGTCCCTTATGCTTTGTCTGGGGTGATCGTTTCAGGAACAGCAATAGTAACAGAATATTCTGGACATGCTCAGTGTCTAATTTGCTTATATACCAGATATCCTGGTTAGCACCTTGACCATTAAATGATCCACCTCTGATGCCCCTTATCTTGTCAATTAAGGTCTCAGCTATTCAAAGAACGCAAGATCTGATTAGCCGCTTTGTTGCAGACCAGCAGAAACTCAGGATACTCTGTCATTTTCCTAGGGAGCCACATTTTTTTAATAGGCTTTTTTGCCATGGCTTAGTGGGTGTTTCTGGATATCTGGTTTGGGCTGTCCCTGGTGAGTTCTCTGCTCACCTCCCTGGGTTTCGACTATCACCACCAGAATGTGGCTGTCCCCTCCCTGGGAAGGCAGGGACAGCGGAGGCAGAACCTGTTTGGTGGGTCAGGTGGAATGTCATTTAACTGGCAGAGGCTGCCTCTGAGACACAGTTGAAAGGATACTGACCCGACAACATCACTGCATCCCTTCAGGACACTTGGCAAGACGCTTAAAGGTAAGACTGAATGCATCTTGACTTTACGAAAGCTTCACAAAACTATATACAGGTACAGAGAGAAGCATTCGTGCTCTCTACATGAATAAATACGTTTATCAAGTCACTTAATTTGAGTAAATGCCATCTATTAAAGTAGATATTTTTCCTAGCAGTGATATCTCTTCTAAATTAAGTGAACACCCACGCAGCAAGAGATGTTTTAATTTTCTAAAAGATGTAGCTATAAGGTGTTGGCAACTGTATTTTAAATGAGCAGATTCACATGAAAGTCATCACTTTTCATGATAAAGCACTCAATTCATGTAAAAGAGGTAGTGCTAAAAATAAAAACAGCTCAGCTAAGTCGCTATAGTTATACATAAATAAAACGTGACTGCTTATAAAGAGGAATGTGTAAAACAAGCATTAAAGATAAAAGGAAACTGTCTCTTACTGTTGCAGTGTTATTTTATTGCAATACTTTTAAGTTTTACTTACTTTATATAATTAGAAATGTCACTACAGAATAAATTCTCAGCTACCATTTCCTGAAGCCTCCTTGCTAAAAGACACAACAACAGCATCCAGGCTGGAGTTTGATCCATCAGCAGGCAGCAGTGAAGTCCAGAGTGCTAACGATTACTCCACCCTGGAGAGCACGTGCACTGACATGGACAGCACACTTCCAATTTCCCGATCGAATCTATTTGTATACCTCTAGGTGTTTCAGGAGGTCTGGGGATATATCCAATTGTACAAGCAGCTAGTAGTACTGCCGTAAGCAGAGCTCTGGTTACTCTTTATTCTGTGTATTCCATAATCCTATAACCCACAAGTCAACTTAAATAAGCTGAGCGAAAGAAAATCCACTCGCAGGTCATGACAGTAAAGGAAAGGAGAAGACAGAAACTCGGGACAGATAAAGAGCAAACTGCTTTCCGTTTGTGGCTGGTGAATGTACTGTATACTTGAAGGACAAAAATATCCCACCCCTGTCCACTGCTGCACAGCTGGGGGTCTTATAACATTGCATTGATTCATTGAGCTTCTCTGTTTAAAAACCATTTTATTGAGGATTCAGTAAAAAATGTAAATAATTATCTAGCATGTAAGGAACATAAAATAATAAAAAGAAATGTTTACAAAGGGAAATTGGAAGTATTGGAAGTGAGATGTTTTTGGTGAAATGTGTTCATTTACATAGTATTTATGTTAGCATCTGAAACTAAACATTTCAAAAGAAGGGCAGTTTGGAAGAGTTTAGAAATTGTTTCATTTTTCAAATGTACAGAAATATATACAGTATATAGGTTATTCTTGTTTTATGAAGAAGAAACGTTTCTGTATTCGAGCAGGTTAGTAATTAAAAGTATTTAATTCAATATCTTAATCATTGCTGTGTCCTAAAGTCACTGGGTGCATCTTATTAAAACTGTCAGTGTGGCAAAATAGTTTCAATTTTCACGATAAAAAAAGTCAATACTAGATCCTTTCAGGCAAACCATAATCATCAGCTCAGCTTGGTTCATCATATGACACTTCATCTGAATACAATAATAAGGAGCAGTGGGTGTGGTAGTGAAGAGTATGCATGGTACCTGGGCACACTGACATGAGCTCATACTTCCCCTCAGGCACTGGACCAACCAGTTTATTCTGTCCTGTTTGGTAATTCGGCTCAAGAACTTATCAGGCGTTTCACTGCAGCAGCCCTGAAGCTATGCCTTAAAAAACCACAGGACACAGCTGTCTGTAAGGCTGTCTACCTGCACGAATTTCAATTCCAGGCTTCGCAAAGAATGCAGAAATATCTATGTACTGAATATACATAAATACAGGCAGAATTATATGTTTGTCATCGACAATGGAAAAACAAGCATTTTCAAAACATTATACTGACAATATTTCAAACTACATGTGTAATTGAATTAGGAAACTACACATCTGAGAATACAGATAATTCGTCGTTTACTTTGCACTGTTTTTATTATTGCTGTAAAGTGTTCTTGCAATAGCTGTCTATTACTATCATAAACATGGGCAGCTTTAAACTTTGCTTAAGATTTTGCATTCAGTGTACAACATAGCAGCTAAAACATTTGCGTACCAAAGCAGAAAGGAAGAGAAAGACCTAGCAGTCCCTGGAGCAGGAGGGTAATTTGCAATAGCATCAGGAAATAAATGTTGTTGATGCAGGGTCTTCAGTACATACACTCTTGAAATTGAAAGGGAGGTGCCCGTGTCTCTCACTATATAAGCTGAAACTACATGAAAAGGGCTGTGAGCCAGCACTGCCAGGTGCACTTCATCAATGCTCAGCTACAGATGAAAACAATGCAGGGGCCGCATTCCTCTGGCATCAGAAATCAGCACATTCCCGATTTGTCTGATGGGCTCCTTGAGAACAAGACTTCCTGTCATTCCTTTTCTACCTGACCTGTGTGACCACCTCACAGAGCCAGAAAGGACTTGATCTCAATGTCCGATCTTCAGCTCCAGTATACTTTACCCCACATCACATTAGCTCTTGAAAGAAAAGGTAAAAGGAGAGTGCGTGTATAGAAATGCCTGTTTTAGGTAATTTGTGATATTATTCCTTGAAAATGCTTGAATTGCTAAAGGAAATACAACTGGGTGAATCTGACTACATTGCTTTCTCCTTTGTTTAGCTGCTCTGTTTTACAGAGGATGTGGTTGAGTTAAAATGAGATGCTGCTGGTGACGTTTGCAGATAAGTCACATTATGCAGAAAAGGTTTCATCCCTTGTGAAACGAGTCCATGACGTTTATTTCATGAGTTAGGGTTTCTGACAGAATATGAATATTAGGAGCAGAAGTTACCCTTCTGTATTCGGAGAACATGACTAATGTGACCATACAAGGGGTTGGGTGTGTGCTGCAGGATGAGCTACTTGTATCTGCCTAAAGAAATGCTGCACTAATAGTCTCAGCTCAGGACCCTTTTAGTAAGTCTGCCACCTCTTTATTACCTGTGCTGGTGAAAGAATCATCGCGAAACAAACATACAGCTGCCAGTCAGACGCAGTGCTCGAGAGTTACCTTGATTCAAAATAAAATGTCCCTATGTCTCATTATTTATTTTCTTATGGACTGATTCCCTTTTGCAGTATAACACTTGCTATAATTAGTCAGTGGCTGTTGTTAGAGAAGGCCGTGGGATTTTCTGAAAACGTTTATTGACCATGTTGGACATTTGACCACTGGGGGCTCAGACTAGGACTGTCACTGGGCTGAAGTTTGACAATAGTATAAACCAAATATCTGTACAAAACAATATACATTCCCACTTACATCAATTAGCATAGTATACCGGAAATCGAATACTTGAATTATTTAGGAACTTAACAATGCTTTTTTGTTTTTGTTTCTGACAGCTTTCTACGAGAGGTTTCAAAAAGTCATGCAACTGTAATCAAAAGACTGGCATAATGGTAGGTGAACTATTTCTCTTGTATTACTTACATTCTTGTTATTAAGAGCAAGTACAACTTTAACACAGACAGCGTATGTTAAGGCCAGAAAGAGCAGTAAACATCCAAACTATTTAAAAAAATAAAGAATGCTTTATAAGACACAAAAGCATAATTAAAAGTATTTGATTCAAAGCTCAATTGTTTCATCTGGTTTTCTTTGCAGACTTAATTTCCAATGCCATTGGTACCTCATATTCCAGCTAACCTTCAAAGCTCTCCATGTGTGTTTGATTTTCTAGAATGGACATAAGAGAAACCGGAGCTTCTCAGACAACCTGGTCCTGGAGGAGGCTGAGGAAGGAGGCATTGTTGTCGCAGACATCAAAGATGATTCACTTGCTGCAGCCCGTGGTCTCAAAGAGGGTAAATCAGCCACCCATCCATTTTCTAACCCCTCATCCAAGTCAGGGTCATGAAGAAGCCAGAGCCTAGCTCAGCAAGAAATAGGCACAAGTCAGGATACACCCCAGTATATCGCAGGGCAGACAGACACAGACGCACACACTCACACCAGGGCCAATTTTTCCTTATATGGACAGCACCCCACTTCCGAAACTGAACCGAGCCCCGTGAGGTAGCAATGCTAACCACTGCACTACTGTATCACCCAAAACAGGTTATGTAACTCATTATTACATGTAAAATGATAACCCATTGGTAATAAGCAACCCTTTGAAATGTACCTATTTATTTCCCTTACAATATAATATTTAAGGTAATTGTTTGATTATCGATTACATTAGAATATTACTTTTTAAAAAGATCTAAAATCATAGTTTATTGCACACAAATGTCCTTTTGTTAATCTATAAGAATTTAAGAATGTCTTTTTAATTTGTGATTTTTTTAACCTTCCTTTCTTAGGGGATGAAATTGTTGGTGCTACCATCTTCTTTGACAACTTGAAGAAGGACGATGTGGTTAAGTTATTGAAAATGACTGAGCCTTACAATGCAAACATGAAAGTCCATACAAAACATGGTCAAAATGCTCCCAACAACATCTTTGGAATACCTGGCTTCAGCCCTTCAAATACAGTAAGTGCTGTTATATGTCATATACACTGTATGTTAATATTTCAAGTGTTTGCACTTGTCTGTTTGTTTAAATGTTCTGTCTTTTCTTTCTAGGGGCCTGTGGATGTTGGCTATAACAAACTATTCAACAGTAAGATAAAAAAATACCTCAGACCTCAACAGTCTCTTGATGGAAGCTTAACACTACCAGGTACAAGAGTTAATGGCATCAATACACGACTGAACAAAAAACTGAAGAATACTGGAACAAATGTGTCATTGCCAAATCTGAGTGATCCTGATGTTTTGAATCTTCAGGGACCAAACTTAAAGGGAGGCATCAAAGATCCAGCTTCAACATACAAATGGCCCAGTATGAACATTACCAGTCCAAACACTCAAATACAGAGACCAGACCTGGACATTGATGCAGGCATGAAGACACCAAAGCTGAACCTTTCATCTCCGACGTTCAAGGGAGGAATCAATACACCTGACTCAGATATTAATTTACCCAAAGTCGAATTAAATTCCCCAAATCTTGATATAAAAACCCCCAATCTTGACATTGAAGCTCCAAAAGGGAAATTCAATATGCCAACCTTTAAGAAACCTGATTTTGGGATCTCTGGGCCAAAAGTCAAGGGACCAGACCTGGACATTGATGCAGACATGAAGACACCAGATGTGAACTTCTCAGCTCCTAAGATGAAGGGAGGATTCAATACTCCTGACTTGGATGTGAGTTTACCCAAAGCTGATCTTAAAGGTCCAGATCTTGACTTAAAGGCCCCCAATCTTGACATTGAAGCTCCTAAGGGAAAATTCAAAATGCCAACGTTTAAGAAGTCTAATTTTGGGATCTCTGGGCCAAAAGTCAAGGGACCAGACTTGGACATTGATGCAGACATGAAGACACCAGACATGAACCTCTCAGCTCCTAAGATGAAGGGAGGATTCAACACTCCTGACTTGGATGTGAGTTTACCCAAAGCTAATCTTAAAGGTCCAGATCTTGACTTAAAGGCTCCAAACCTTGACATCAATCCTCCAAAAGGGAAATTCAATATGCCAACCTTTAAGACACCTGAATTCGGTCTATCTGTGCCAAAAGTCAAGGGACCAGACCTGGACATTGATGCAGACATGAAGACACCAGACGTGAACTTCTCAGCTCCTAAGATGAAGGGAGGATTCAATACTCCTGACTTGGATGTGAGTTTACCCAAAGCTGATCTTAAAGGTCCAGATCTTGACTTAAAGGCCCCCAATCTTGACATTGAAGCTCCTAAGGGAAAATTCAATATGCCAACGTTTAAGAAGCCTGATTTTGGGATCTCTGGGCCAAAAGTCAAGGGACCAGACCTGGACATTGATGCAGACATGAAGACACCAGACATGAAATTATCAGCTCCTAAGATGAAGGGAGGATTCAATACTCCTGACTTGGATGTGAGTTTACCCAAAGCTGATCTTAAAGGTCCAGATCTTGACTTAAAGGCCCCCAATCTTGACATTGAAGCTCCTAAGGGAAAATTCAAAATGCCAAAGTTTAAGAAGCCTAATTTTGGGATCTCTGGGCCAAAAGTCAAGGGACCAGACCTGGACATTGATGGAGACATGAAGACACCAGACTTGAACTTCTCAGCTCCTAAGATGAAGGGAGGATTCAATACTCCTGACCTGGATGTGAGTTTACCCAAAGCAGATCTTAAAGGTCCAGATCTCGACTTAAAGGCTCCAAACCTTGACATCAATCCTCCAAAAGGGAAATTCAATATGCCAACCTTTAAGACACCTGAATTCGGTCTATCTGTGCCAAAAGTCAAGGGACCAGACCTGGACATTGATGCAGACATGAAGACACCAGACGTGAACTTCTCAGCTCCTAAGATGAAGGGAGGATTCAATACTCCTGACTTGGATGTGAGTTTACCCAAAGCTGATCTTAAAGGTCCAGATCTTGACTTAAAGGCCCCCAATCTTGACATTGAAGCTCCTAAGGGAAGATTCAATATGCCAACGTTTAAGAAGCCTGATTTTGGGATCTCTGGGCCAAAAGTCAAGGGACCAGACCTGGACATTGATGCAGACATGAAGACACCAGACATGAAACTATCAGCTCCTAAGATGAAGGGAGGATTCAATACTCCTGACTTGGATGTGAGTTTACCCAAAGCTGATCTTAAAGGTCCAGATCTTGACTTAAAGGCCCCCAATCTTGACATTGAAGCTCCTAAGGGAAAATTCAAAATGCCAAAGTTTAAGAAGCCTAATTTTGGGATCTCTGGTCCAAAAGTCAAGGGACCAGACCTGGACATTGATGGAGACATGAAGACACCAGACTTGAACTTCTCAGCTCCTAAGATGAAGGGAGGATTCAATACTCCTGACCTGGATGTGAGTTTACCCAAAGCAGATCTTAAAGGTCCAGATCTCGACTTAAAGGCTCCAAACCTTGACATCAATTCTCCAAAAGGGAAATTCAATATGCCAACCTTTAAGAAACCTGAATTCAGTCTATCTGGACCAAAAGTTAAGGGACCAGACCTGGACATTGATGCAGACATGAAGACACCAGACTTGAACTTCTCAGCTCCTAAGATGAAGGGAGGATTCAATACTCCTGACTTGGATGTGAGTTTACCCAAAGCTGATCTTAAAGGTCCAGATCTTGACTTAAAGGCTCCAAACCTTGACATCAATCCTCCAAAAGGGAAATTCAATATGCCAACCTTTAAGAAACCTGATTTTGGGATCTCTGGGCCAAAAGTCAAGGGACCAGACCTGGACATTGATGCAGACATGAAGACACCAGATGTGAACTTCTCAGCTCCTAAGATGAAGGGAGGATTCAATACTCCTGACTTGGATGTGAGTTTACCCAAAGCTAATCTTAAAGGTCCAGATCTTGACTTAAAGGCCCCCAATCTTGACATTGAAGCTCCTAAGGGAAAATTCAAAATGCCAACGTTTAAGAAGCCTAATTTTGGGTTCTCCGGGCCAAAAGTCAAAGGACCAGACCTGGACATTGATGCAGACATGAAGACACCAGACTTAAACCTCTCAGCTCCTAAGATTAAGGGAGGATTCAATACTCCTGACTTGGATGTGAGTATACCCAAAGCTGATCTTAAAGGTCCAAATCTTGACTTAAAGGCTCCAAACCTTGACATCAATCCTCCAAAAGGGAAATTCAAAATGCCAACCTTTAAGAAACCTGAATTCGGTCTATCTGGACCAAAAGTCAAACGACCAGACCTGGACATTGATGCAGACATGAAGACACCAGACTTAAACCTCTCAGGTCCTAAGATAAAGGGAGGATTCAATACTCCTGACTTGGATGTGAGTTTACCCAAAGCTGATCTTAAAGGTCCAGATCTTGACTTAAAGGCTCCAAACCTTGACATCAATCCTCCAAAAGGGAAATTCAAAATGCCAACCTTTAAGAAACCTGAATTCGGTCTATCTGGGCCAAAAGTCAAGGGACCAGACCTGGACATTGATGCAGACATGAAGACACCAGACTTGAACCTCTCAGCTCCTAAGATGAAGGGAGGATTCAATACTCCTGACTTAGATATTCATTTACCCAAAGCTGATCTTAAAGGTCCAGATCTTGACTTAAAGGCCCCAAATCTTGACATTGAAGCTCAAAAGGGAAAATTCAAAATGCCAACGTTTAAGAAGCCTGATTTTGGGATCTCTGGGCCAAAAGTCAACGGACCAGACCTGGACATTGATGCAGACATGAAGACACCAGACTTAAACATCTCAGCTCCTAAGATGAAGGGAGGATTCAATACTCCTGACCTGGATGTGAGTTTACCCAAAGCTGATCTTAAAGGTCCAGATCTTGACTTAAAGGCCCCAAATCTTGACATTGAAGCTCAAAAGGGAAAATTCAAAATGCCAACGTTTAAGAAGCCTGATTTTGGGATCTCTGGGCCAAAAGTCAACGGACCAGACCTGGACATTGATGCAGACATGAAGACACCAGACCTAAACATCTCAGCTCCTAAGATGAAGGGAGGATTCAATACTCCTGACCTGGATGTGAGTTTACCCAAAGCTGATCTTAAAGGTCCAGATCTTGACTTAAAGGCTCCAAACCTTGACATCAATCCTCCAAAAGGGAAATTCAATATGCCAACCTTTAAGAAACCTGAATTCGGTCTATCTGGACCAAAAGTCAAGGGACCAGACCTGGACATTGATGCAGACATGATGACACCAGACTTGAACTTCTCAGCTCCTAAGATGAAGGGAGGATTCAATACTCCTGACTTGGATGTGAGTTTACCCAAAGCTAATCTTAAAGGTCCAGATCTTGACTTAAAGGCCCCCAATCTTGACATTGAAGCTCCTAAGGGAAAATTCAATATGCCAACGTTTAAGAAGCCTGATTTTGGGATCTCTGGGCCAAAAGTCAAGGGACCAGACCTGGACATTGATGCAGACATGAAGACACCAGACCTGAACTTCTCAGCTCCTAAGATGAAGGGAGGATTCAATACTCCTGACATGGATGTGAGTTTACCCAAAGCTAATCTTAAAGGTCCAGATCTTGACTTAAAGGCCCCCAATCTTGACGTTGAAGCTCCTAAGGGAAAATTCAAAATGCCAACGTTTAAGAAGCCTAATTTTGGGTTCTCCGGGCCAAAAGTCAAGGGACCAGACCTGGACATTGATGCAGACATGAAGACACCAGACGTGAACCTCTCAGCTCCTAAGATGAAGGGAGGATTCAATACTCCTGACTTGGATGTGAGTTTACCCAAAGCTAATCTTAAAGGTCCAGATCTTGACTTAAAGGCCCCCAATCTTGACATTGAAGCTCCTAAGGGAAAATTCAATATGCCAACATTTAAGAAGCCTAATTTTGGGATCTCTAGGCCAAAAGTCAAGGGAGCAGACCTGGACATTGATGCAGACATGAAGACACCAGACATGAAACCATCAGCTCCTAAGATGAAGGGAGGGTTCAATACTCCTGACTTGGATGTGAGTTTACCCAAAGCTGATCTTAAAGGTCCAGATCTTGACTTAAAGGCTCCAAACCTTGACATCAATCCTCCAAAAGGGAAATTCAAAATGCCAACCTTTAAGAAACCTGAATTCGGTCTATCTGGGCCAAAAGTCAAGGGACCAGACCTGGACATTGATGCAGACATGAAGACACCAGACGTGAACTTCTCAGCTCCTAAGATGAAGGGAAGATTCAATACTCCTGACTTGGATGTGAGTTTACCAAAAGCTGATCTTAAAGGTCCAGATCTTGACTTAAAGGCCCCCAATCTTGACATTGAAGCTCCTAAGGGAAAATTCAAAATGCCAACGTTTAAGAAGTCTAATTTTGGGATCTCTGGGCCAAAAGTCAAGGGACCAGACTTGGACATTGATGCAGACATGAAGACACCAGACATGAACCTCTCAGCTCCTAAGATGAAGGGAGGATTCAACACTCCTGACATGGATGTGAGTTTACCCAAAGCTAATCTTAAAGGTCCAGATCTTGACTTAAAAGCTCCAAACCTTGACATCAATCCCCCAAAAGGGAAATTCAATATGCCAACCTTTAAGACACCTGAATTCGGTCTATCTGGGCCAAAAGTCAAGGGACCAGACCTGGACATTGATGCAGACATGAAGACACCAGACGTGAACTTCTCAGCTCCTAAGATGAAGGGAGGATTCAATACTCCTGACTTGGATGTGAGTTTACCCAAAGCTAATCTTAAAGGTCCAGATCTTGACTTAAAAGCTCCAAACCTTGACATCAATCCTCCAAAAGGGAAATTCAATATGCCAACCTTTAAGACACCTGAATTCGGTCTATCTGGGCCAAAAGTCAAGGGACCAGACCTGGACATTGATGCAGACATGAAGACACCAGACTTGAACTTCTCAGCTCCTAAGATGAAGGGAGGATTCAATACTCCTGACTTGGATGTGAGTTTACCCATAGCTGATCTTAAAGTTCCAGATCTTGACTTAAAGGCCCCCAATCTTGACATTGAAGCTCCTAAGGGAAAATTCAAAATGCCAACGTTTAAGACGCCTAATTTTGGGATCTCTGGGCCAAAAGTCAAGGGACCAGACCTGGACATTGATGCAGACATGAAGACACCAGACTTAAACTTCTCAGCTCCTAAGATTAAGGGAGGATTCAATACACCTGACTTGGATGTGAGTTTACCCAAAGCTGATCTTAAAGGTCCAAATGTTGACTTGAAGTCCCCAGATCTTGACTTAAAAACTCCAACTCTTGACATAGATGCTCCTAGGGGAAAATTCAAAAAGTCATCTCTTAAAATGGCTGATTTTGGGCTCTCTGGACCAAAAGTAAAGGAACCAGATATGGATATTCAGACATCAAACATTAACGGAGACTTTGATATGTCTTTTTCCAACACACAAAGTCACGATGTCAAATTACCAAAAGGTCAGTTAAAAGTGCCAAAGTTTAAAATTCATAAGCTACCTGATGTTGAGCTTGATTTCAGTCCACCTGAACTGTTAAGAAATGCAGATTTGTCTACTCCAGGAATTGAAGGTCCCAATGTTGATATGAAGAGGCCTAAAGTTGATATCCCTGACATTGACCTAGAGGTTCCAGGAGGAACACTAAAAAGGCCAAAATTCAAGCTACCCTCATTTGGAACTTCACAAAAAAAGCCTAAGGGACCAGATCTAGATATGGATGCAAAGATCAAAACACCCAACATTGACAAGTCAGCACCAAAAATAAAAGGAAGTTTTGATGTGCCAGAAGTTACTAAGCCAGAGATGACCTTCTCTTCTAATCTGCACACAGATCTAGATCTGAAAAGTCCCAAACTCCCAGGAGATATAGATCTATCTGCACCACAAGTCCAAAGCAATATAAAGGGACCGAGCTTTGACGTAAATAAGTCTCAGGTAAAAGCTGGGTCTCAAAAAGCAACAATTAACCTCCGCAAATTTCTTTCAAGATCAAAACCAGATTTAAATATGGATACTGGTGACGGAATTCCAAACACAGACTGTTCTGTCCCACAAGTAAAGGGAGCTATAAGTACTCCAAAACTTGACATGAGCTCACCAAAGGGGGATTTTGCTTTTAATATTTCCGATTTAGACCTTGATGGTCCTGATTCAAACTTAATGAGTTCTAGCTTAAAGCCCTCATTTACCTCACCTAAAATGTCACATTTGGATCGTGATATGGATCTAAATATAACCCCCCCAAAAGCTGGCATTAATGCCACTGTGCCATCCCTCCGAGGTGAAATCACAGATCCAGATTTGAATGTCAGTCTACCTAATGCTCCACATATTGAAGCACCACACGCAAACGTTTCTTTCTCTAAGACAAATGCCCCTTCCTTTGATGGTTACATCTCCAATCTTGAAAACCTTGGTCAGAGGCTAGAAACCTCATCGTCCAAAATAGACATTAATGCAAGACTTCAGAAATTTAAGGGCTCTAGATCACATCAAGCCGCAGAAGTCAGTGAAGAGTTGTAATCAAAGGTCACCTTGTACTTTCTGGACTTAATATTAAAGGCAAACACAGCACACCTGATCTTCAAATCATTTCCTATTCAAACCATTTCCTGAAGCTGCAAAAGGGGAACATTTAATGTCATTAAGCCTGTTCTGGGAAGTGGGGAATTGCTTGACCATCTAGTCCCCACTGCAAATATTGCAAGTACTTGTGAAGCTGATGACAAAGAGGATACGCTTTTTTCTAGTCTTTCTAATGTGCGTAATTATGTTAATAAAGCGTTGTCAACTGCAGAGGAAAATTCTGAATGTTTAGAAAAGCTTGTACTGTTCCCAAATGGCTTATGAAGGTTGAATAAAAACAAATCTCAGAAGCTAACAAAAACACATTGTGTAATAGTTTTAAAATATTAATCTTTAAATTATGTACATATGGTTGACTACAATTCATAAATGCACTTTTTGCTAGCTAGTAATCATATACTTCATCCTATTCTCTCTATATATATTATATAAATGTATGTATTTCTCTTTGTATATAATGATTCTTGGTAATATTACTGTATGTTAGATTGTATTGTCTATACAGCATATAAATTGTGGAACTCCTAAGTTTAAAATTTCCTTCTGCTGTTAATTACAATGTCAAATTAAATTTGCTGCATGAAAGCATATTTCATTCTTTGAACTGCAGAAATATGGAAGAAAATGTAGTAAAGGGTACCTCAGTTCAAACAAATGTACACCTCTCTTTTTGTGTTTGTTTTACCATGTTTACTTTAAAACAATATAGAACTACCAATAAAATTTTACAAAATTCCATTCCTCATTTTCTTTTAATTCTATTTACACGTGTGCCACTTTGTGGGGATTTCTGATGCTAAACTGTTTTTAAATAACCTTGACAGCAAAATATTTGAGAGATATAAAACCATACTGTGTTAATAAAACACCATTATTAGTATATCACAAGTGACAGAAAGTGTGTATTTCAGGGAACAAAGTGCCCACTAATACTTAGAACACTGTGGGGGCGATGACACTGAAATGAGAGATGAGTAAACACACTTTGTACGTAACAAAAATCTAGGGCTCTAATATTGAAATTCTAAAATACTCAAGGATTTACTGATTGAAGGCTGTAAATATGAGGCCGGCTCCACGTTGACACAGGTTACATCATGTTTATTTTTGCCTGATGGCTCAAGTGACTGAATCTGCTACATCCTCCTGCTGCCATTTGTAAGAGCACTTCCGCTCCAGGGTCTGAGAAAGTCCTGCTGGGAGGAGGTGCTCATGCAGCCTCGAAACAACCATCACATCCTGGTGACGCACAAGTGTTCTGAAACTGTGGCAAAGCAACATCTTCTCTTCTCCAACGTCACACCTTGAGAAGAGTTCAGCATGTGGGTGCCCAAAGTCCTCACGTTCTTACATGGACACCATCTCTAGTACTGAGCAGCAGGGAAGGCGATTGTCAGGGCCGATGGGACTGATTTCACCTTTCTCTGCATGAGCCCAGCCATACTACAGTGAAATACACAAGAAGGGCACTTCACGCTGTCTCAGAGTATTTGCACCTTAGAATTTATAAAGTACAGATTTTACATTCTCTACAAAACAGACTACCTAAGTCTGAAATCAATGACAAGATGGCCATTTAAGAATTGCTTATTTCTGAAGAAAATTACATAAAAAGTGTTTTTTGAACTGCTTAACATACAGTAACATCTATTTATAACTCCCACAAAGGTTTACTGAAAAACTAAACGGGATCTGCAGATGAATAGTTTTGAATTCTTATTGTACATTATTTCCAAATCAAACATGTGAACATACAAATGTTAGTTATCAAAACCGCTTGTTAATATAAGCTTATGTAGTATCTTCCATTGACCAAGAGATCACTGCAACTTGATGGACAATTAATTTGAATTTTGCTTGTATTACATTTCCCAGGACCAATGTACAATACATGCACTAACAGAAAACCATTTTTAATTGCATTTTTAATTTTCACATGTACACCTTTTGCAAAGTAATTAAACAGTGAAGACATGATCAACTGTACGGCAATTACCTGTTAATACAGAGCACAAGATGAAGAGAGAGCAATAAATATGACCTACTGTATGTTTTCTTAAAGGAGAAAAATGGAATGCTTTGTATGAAGCAACATAGTCATACATTGGTGCAAGAAGTAAATTATAAAACATTTCTTAGAAAAAATTAAGAAATCAGCAGAGATAAATTTTAAGATAAGGCATTTTGAACACACAACATACTTATAGTTGTTACCCAAGAAGAAAGTAAGACCCAACCTCAGCCTTTAATATCACAATGGCACAGATTTTACCTGATACGTAATCTTGTAGAACAACTGAAGTTACAGTGATCAGCCTCGTGAATCCTAGAAGCAAAATACTGATGTAGTTCTACTATTTTTAAAGCAGCATACATGTTTTGCAGAGTCACCGTAATTAAGAATAAAAGCCAAATCCATAGAATCCAATTCATATAACAAATTCCTAATCACTGCACTTGAGCCAGAGGATGTTGTCTTTATTTCCAGGCCTGGTCAAATGCACAAGCTGAAAACCCAAGCATGTGATACGAAGAGCAAAAATAAATTAAAAGAAAAAAAAAACCATCCAGGACCCAGTCTGAAATGAAAAGCGTACAATCATCAAAATAATGCTATAACACCCCATTTCAATATTTCTTTTGCTTTTGCATTTGTAGCTCTAATCTTATTATATAAATTGTTTCCATTACCCACGTGGAACACGTGTCATGTCCATAGCACCCACATACTGCTGTGATCCCAGGAAATAACAGGGCAGCAGGGAAACAGCCAAGCAGTGGTAACTGGGGAGTCCATCTTAAAGGGAATTAGAAACAATCCAAGGATTCGTACCCATAGTGTACATAAGGCCAAGCTTTTATGTGTTTCAATACTGTGCAAAACTGAGTATTTTCCTCCTGTATTTACTAATGAAAAATTACTTTGACTTAGTTGCTTTTGGCTTCCTTTTGGAGCTGCTATTATTATATAACAGAAAATGTTGGTTTAAATGATGAAACATGGTACTGTGTTAACAATCCAGCCAAATATAGTAGATAAGCTTAGGAACTCTTAAAGATAGTTGTAGAAAAATACTCCAGCCTTAACTCTTAGCCTGTCATAGTCCTGTCATATTACAGGTACTTTCCAAGCGGAAAAAACAAACTGATTATCTATTAACATATTCATCAGCTCTTCTAAGAGACAACTATTTTTTCAGATTTCCATAACCCTTAATTTACACTGAGTAATGAAAAACAAGCAAGAGGTACCAATATAAGTGCATTTTGTTCTTTAGGAACTGTGACTGACTGGTACTGTGACCCCAAAACACTTGCTGTTTTCTTATTTAAAACTATTATTTACTGTAGTTTTCCTAGTGCTCATGCTCATCATCATCACTGATCCAGGGCCCCATTCGTCATGATGGGCTCCTTAATTTCTAAAACAAAAGTCACCTTTACCCACCTCCCTCCACAGCAACAAGCAAAGCAGTACCAGAGAGTAAATCCCAGACAGGTACTAGAAACTTGTTGCCCCGATCTAGAGGCACTCTAGTACAGTTACATAAAATGATTTCTTCAGATCTTTGTGGTTAAACAAGCATACTGGTTTATGATGGTTTTCCTGAGCACTACTTCACTTTTTATTCCAGCAATGCGATCAAGTGGCCTCTACACCCTTTACAAGAACCTGGATTGAGGCTTGTGAGGATCTCAGCAGGTGACGATTTCAGCAGACTGGGACAGAAATTACTCCAAAGGTGGGGCACAATTATCGGGGCGCTGCCAGGAGTGAGGCTGCGATGAGTCAGGCAGGTGGCTCCTGTGACATGGTGGGGACATGCAGGCTTGCATGGTGAAAGATGATTGGCTCAATGGAGGGGGGGGAGGGTTACAGGAGCTCGTCTGCTCTTCCTCATTCTCCCTGTGCAGTACTAGGGCTGTTGTCGTAAGATGAGAGAGAGACAAACCAATGATCCCAAATGGCTCGGGGACAAAATTGCAAAATACAAAAAATGTTCAAGAACAAGAAGCACTTTACTCTTCAGGGGGGACCTGCATGGCTCAGTTTATAAATACTCTCTATTGGAATGCAGGTTGAACCCTATGGCCCAGATCTGGCTATATTATTAACCAGCTGTGACTGGGATTTCTCAAGATAAGATAAGATCTTTATTGGCCATATACATTTTCTTGCATTAGGAATTTGTCTTTTCGAATACCCCAGCTTGCTCTCCATGAGACACACAGACAGGGAGAGAGAAGCTGGGGGTCAGAGCGCATGGTCAGCCATTTATACAGCACCCCTGGAGCTGTTGGGGTTAAGGGCCTTGCTCAGGGGCCCAACAGAGGAGGATTCCTCTGCCGGCCGGAGGATACAAACCGGCAACATTCCTGAGCCACAGAGCCACCGCTCCACCCTTTTTTTATTTTAAAAAAAGGGCAGTGCAGTGTCACTGCAAGCAGCAGTAACAAGGATTCGCCTGAGTACTGATAGGGCTGGTGGGTCTGGTCGCCCTTGTCATCCTCGGCTTGTCACACAGCTGACTTTCTAGCCTTATCAATAAGAAATGCAACACTCCTCCAGTCAAAACTCTCTCTCCTGTTCAGGCCCTGCAGGGCTTACAACAAGGAAAATGTTGCATGGCTCCGACAAACTCATGGTTCCTGAGGAAACAGATCATGGTCCTCAGTGCCGCATGCAGATACCAAAGATGGTAGTGCTAAATCAAACTGTTTAATAATTAATGACTCGAAATTGAGAATATAAAAAGAAATCAGTGAATAAAAACTGGAAGCAAATACAATCAGGTATTCTACGGTTCAAGTCATTTCATTCAGCACAATCCTAATCCCTCCACATAAAATCAGTCTAAACCACTGATGGTTTCATGCAGTTCTATACTACAGTTATAATTTCAATTAACAGATGTTTTGACATTTCATCTAGATAAAGGAAAAAAATATTTAATATTTACTTTGATCAATTTTCTTGTATACACAGCAAGGCTCAATACATCAGCTGATTCTTAAAGGAGAAAATTCCACCTGTGCTGAAAAACTGCACTCCATTCATTTCTCTTCTGAGTTATATGTGTAAGAAAAGCTGAAGACACTTCCCTGAAAGTCTGTGAACATTTTGGCATTTTTCTGGAACACAACAGCACTTATTCCACTGCTCAGAACTTAATCTGAAAGAAAGACTACTTTCTAATTCACTGTTTGCTCATGCATTGAGTCTCGAGACGTATCGTTTTACAGTAGTTGAAAGAAAGATATGCAGTAGCTTCTGAAGAGGAATACAGGTGATTCTTTCTTCCTCTGACATCAAGGCATACAGTCAGACAGACTTGCAGGAATCCAAATTAAGCTGAAATGTCCTGATGAACAAGCCCCAGTGATCTCCAACCTTGCTTCGGCATTAAGTTCATTTAAACATGTCAGTTCATTGAAAAGTCTTCACTGATGAGAAAACCACCCCTGAACTGTCTTTCTGTTGTTTTATTTTCCAGGTCACCAGGAAATATCAGATGGAAAAAAAAGTGTTTCCAGAAATCAATCATAGTTTACCTGTTCATTTTTTTCTAAATGCAAGGAAAAAATATCAACCCCACCAAAAAACAAACAGAAGCACTTCACAGAGATAAAAAGAGATAAAAGAGCAAATTCCCAGCTAACGGACTTTTTGCCACCTCTTGGGCCAGTCGTTCTTCACCCACTGCTGCAGTACATTCAGGACGTCAATCCTCTGGTACAGTCTGCAGAGCTCTGTCAGCTCCTTGACAGTCTTATCGTTGTTCCTCTGCAGGAACTCTTGGGTGGGGCTGTGCGTGGAGCCCTGTGTTCGGTGTTCCAGCAGCACCAGTTCATCATAGGTCATCCCCCACTTGCTGGCGAAGTTCTTCCAGTTCTTGATGGTAGAGTAGTTGGGGTCCAGCTTTAGTCGCAGTTTGTAGAGCAAGTCCTCATCGTTCATCAAGTCGCTTATCTTGGGCGGGGGAGCTGAGCAACAGCAAGTCTCACAGGGGCTGTCCTTGAACGGCAGTCGCTTTATGAAATCTGGGAGGAGCAGGATCACACAATGAAACACACGAGAGAAAAAAACCCCAGCTCATTCACAGAAACGCAGCACACTCATGGTCTTCTAGGTCAGATGTTGCACAGTAATTATAAATAATATTGTCTTTAACTGCACTAATGTGTATTTTAGATGCCGTAAAGGGTGGGAAATCGCAGGGGTTTAATCCCTCTTGTCCTATATGTCCTGCCAATATTTCTTTGATTTTAAAAATTAATTTTTCAGCCACATTTTTGTTGCACCCATATACTGGTCAAAGAAACAGGGTCTTGTAATTCTTGACTATTTTAAATGAGTAAGACAGGACAATTATCAAATTAAATAAGAAAGGATAAGTCTTTAAAATTGGATTTTGGATAATACTTAAAGTAAATAATAATTTACTGAGGGGAATATACTATTTTGGAAAGACAGTGTTTTAATGAAAAACAGCAATACTGATACGAGATAACATAAGTACCTTTATTACTTAACAATCTTAACATCATTGCCCTGTTATAATTGGTCGTCCTCATGAAAAATATGCAGCATCTACAGTATCTACAATGAGCACATTTCAAGTAGGAGTATGAGTGGTGTTGCTTCAGGAGACTAAAACAGATGTCCATCATCTTGCCTGGCCAGAACCATCCCCAGACCTCAACCCCCATCACAAACTGCAGGAACTCATAGATTGCGCAATTCAATCCCACAAACCATCACCCCTCATCATCCCAACCTCAACTGATAGTGATTCTGCAAGAAGAATGGGATGAACATAGAATGCAAATATTTCAAACTTTTGTGGAATCCATGGTGCATCCTAAGCTGTTGTTTCTGCCTGCAGTCTCCAAACACATTTTAAGAGAAGGTTAACATCTTGGCAAGTACATAGACAAATTAAATGCTTAACAGAAGGCAGGATCCTTTAACCTGCTTTCTATGATATTAAATTCAGGTCACATGCCGTTTAGCATGTAACAGAATTCAAAAATAGATTTAAATATTTTTGTATTTCTTGTGGATTTCTAGTCATCATTGTAGAAAAGCGAATGTATTTATTTGTGGAGATAGACATATCATCACTTCGAGTCTCTGCACAGTGAGCTACTCGGGAAGCTCATGTTGAGTTCTATGGCTCTCGCTAGTTTCATCCTGGTGCATGTCACCGACCAACTGTGACCAGGATTCTCCCAGCAAGAGCGCACCATTGGCAGAGCTCCACCTGTGTATGGTGGACGTTAGCCTTTGTTCTCCAGGCTCCTGTGACTTCCTACGAGCTTGCAGGCTTACAGTGACATCACTGAGAGACACGCTGGTCCTCCAATCAGGAGCTAGCTCTCCTGAAAAGCACTAGTGGAGCCTGCAGCATGTAAAAAAGATATACGACTTTTACACTGTGGCAATTAATTGGCGATTAAAAATGAAAACCATACTAAGTCGTACCCTAACTTACATATCCACCTATTACAAGCGAGGACTGCGGCTGCCTGGAGCCTATTCCCCAAGCAAGACAGGGCTACACCAGTCCATCACAGTACACACATGTGAAAAAGGACAAATTAGAGACAACAATTAACCTTATCTTTGAAAGGTGAAAGGACACCAGAGCGCCCACACAGACAATACGAAAAATAAAACACACTTTTCGAATCCATAACACACAAGGAAAGTCTCTCAACATTAATTTAATATTTTAGGACTTAAGGGAATGGACTTCTGCTTAAAAGTATCTTTCTTGTAAAATGGGTTTTCTTTACCTGTTGAAGAAATTGTTTCTGTATAAAAGCAATGGCTCTCATTGTCTTCTGGCTGAAAGAAAGAAACATGTTCTTTTAATATTATCCACTGGTAAAGGTCTATAGATTCAAGATGGTGAAATGCAAATAGTTTTCTTACGTAATGAGACATACGTAGCAATTCAAATCTGCATAGTAACACGTAGAGTAAAGCACACCTAACAGGACATTCAATAAAAATAATGGCTTGTATAAAGACATACACTTTTACTGAAATTTCACTCCAATTACTAATGAAGCCATACTTATTTACAGTAGTAAATGCCAGAGAAAAAATATTTTTGTGCTGTTGTTTGCTTGCTTAGGTACGAATGATCACATCATGACTGAAAACATATTTTTAAACTGAAAAGACTTAGAATTCTAATGTTCCAGTTCAGTTATGCAAAATACAATTTTAATTTAGGGGAATTATTCATTAGTCCCTAATGAAGTTTTAAGCATGGCTGGGAAAAGTTCAAAGCCTAGCCTTACCCACCTCTGCAACCCTATGTGAAAACATCTAATTTCTAGCTTAAACAACCAAATTCAGATCATGCTTCCACGCTGCCTTAAATGAGGTTTTGACTAAACCAATGAATGGAAAATTAGCAAAAGTTTCTAAAATGTTTTTAAAAAGTCGGCCATTTACAGCAGGTGACTTCCTTTGCCTTCCAAAAATGCCTGAGCTGTCACATTTTCCAATTCATTAGTGATCACAACAACAGGCCCAAGGCTAAACTGCATATCATATCTATCTGGCAAAACTACTGAGATTATATCTGAAACTGATATTTAAATTACATGTGATAGGACAGCAGGTTCAGACAAGATGCCTGTCCTTATCTGAACTACAGTACCCAGAAAGCTATTGGGATTGATCCGCCACCCTCGGCCACCTGACTAACCGGGTCAACCTCATGGCTGACTTCCGAATCCAGTTCTCCGGGATCTGCTTATTTACAAATCCTGTTATGGCACTTTCCTGCTAGGTTTGCCAGATACATTATATTGCTAGTCCACCTCATGGCACAGACATATTAATACTGAAGACAAATTAGAAATGAATGTTAACTAAGACATTATGTACAGTATTGTTACTGTGGTGAAAATCAGTAAATGACATCCATATCAACTGTAAAATATTTAATATGATTTGCTTGGAATTTCCTTTCAATATACCATATTAATAAAACACTTTTAGACATTTTCTGTGACATACAATTGCTTTGAAATGCTAACTATTCTAAAGGTATTGCACTTAATTATCCACCTATTACCAGAAAGCCTCTTTTTCAGTAAATTGGAGCCTTTGCCAGCAGCACAGGGCACAAGGCAGGACTGCAGCCAGTGCAATGTGCCCATGTCTATCAGAAGGCACACAAGGGACAGTTGATATATGCCAATGAACCCAGCCAGCATGTCTAGAAAGGAAACTAGGACAAAACCTAGATGGAAAAGGGAAGACCATGCAAATCCACAAACAGGCTCCAGCTCCACTTAGTTATCTGAATCGCTATAGAATGGGAGCATGAAATGTTTCTGAAAAAATCTACCTATTTTATAATGCTTAAAATACAGAGTCGGAGAGGCTGTGTTATAAATAAAGCTGATATGGGATTTTAGCTGAAAACCAAAGCCTTATCTCCTACCATCATCTCCTATCTTTCAGTACCCTTGTCCACTTTCTGGAAATGAACAGACACTTCCTGTAACAATTAACTTCCCTTACCTGGGTTATTCTGTGAGACTGAGACATTAAGTAGCCAGGCTTAACAGAGGCTACTTCCATTGTCACTGCATCTAGTGGGCCAGGAGAGCAAAGAAAAACAAATAATTGTGAGATAAAGAACAAGGAAACTAATTCCCTACAATCATCAAAACATTTTTCTTACAAGCATGGTTAATACAAGGCTTAAACATGAATAGATGTCTTGGTGTTACCTAGATAAGCTGGATTGTGTATTGTAGTTGTAATTGGTTTCTGTTAGTCATGTTTAAAATGGACTTTTCTTTTCACGTAGCAAGCTGAAATCAGAACTGCTGTTGTACAAGATGTTGCAGCATCAGAAACACAGGGGGGTCGTGTGCCTTCAGAATTTTAGCGTTTCAAGGTAGGAACTCATTCTTACTAAAAAGCCTGATGGGAAAATCACTATAGAATTAGTGTCCTTCAAATGAACTAGGAAGAGCGCTCCTGTGAACAGTAATGGGGATCAACTCAGTTACAGATTGGAAGAGTACCTACAGATCAACTGAAGCTTTGACTCTGATAATTAGTTCCTCAGTTTTGTACCGTCATCACGGTCAATAAAATGAGATCAAGTACAGCTTTTGTATTGCTCAGGTACCGCAGACAGTACCTCACCAGCCCATGAGTTAATTCTGACAGCATTTGGTCTGACGCCTGCTTCACTTATCAGATCACAAAATTGTATTGAAGATTTTTTTTTCCCCACAATACATCATGAGGGGGAAATCCAGGCTCGTGCAAATAAAAACTAATGTTTATGCGAGAGGAAACTGTGAGCAAACAGATACAATTCAAAATTATTGAACTTCTGAATTTATATGTTTCATATTTTATAGATAGGGAAACGTGATACTTAAATATTTATAAGTGCGACAGGTCTTAACATCCTGAAATGTTCTGCGAACTATCATTAATTACAGTCATCCCTTGCAAAATCAGCCAAAAATTGACCACCCTCAAAACTTCTTTTCTTTGCAGAAACGTCGTGACGGGGAAGCTGCTGCTTTTTTTCCTTCCACTTCTTGAACATCACATGGTACGGCTCGAAGACCTGTCCCAGTCGCCGAACGATTTTAACGCTCCTTTCCACTGAAGGGCCCAGGTGAAGTGTCCTGTCCTCCGGTCCTCGGAGGTCCTGGCATAGAGCTGCAAAAGACTTGGGTATCCATTGCTGTTCTTCCCCGTCCTCTTCACTGGCGTCAAGGTCTTCCTCTGTTAGCTCATCTTTGAGCTCCCCCGGCAGCTCTTCCACTTCCCCAGGTTTCATGTCAGAGGATGGTTAACGGATGCGAAAATACGCCACGCACGTCGTCGCCTGCCTGTACATCCCATGAAAGTTTTTTTGCGGGGGGGGTGACCCACGAATTAACGAAACCGCGAAAAGCGAGGGATGACTGTATTATTTATTTATAGCAAGACACACAGACAGAAATATTTGACTAATATCCTTACCTTTGGGTATAGCGGTGTCTTGAACTGGATATTTTGACTTCAATGACTGCAGGAATTCGGAAAAAAAGTTTTCAAATAACTGTTGTCACAGGATAAAACAAGATATATCTGACTTTGGCACACCAAGTTGTTTATTTTTCCCCAACAGCGAAATAACAGTTCTCGACTGACAGTCTGGGCTGTTTTACTTTTTTAAGTTTTGAACATTTTAACCAAGACACGAGAAGTAAACAAAAAAAAAGTCAAACAGGCTGAGAACGAACAAAAAACACAAACTTGCAAAAAGCACAAAATCTGCTTGTTAAGAATAGAACAGTCAAAATCACTGATGGAATCACAGAATGACTGGATGTATAAAACATCAGAGATACACTGAAAACTATTCTTTTTTCAAAACATTCAAGAGAGAGATCTAATGTTATGGAATGCTCCAGAGTGTTTGTTCTATAGAAACGAACCTCTGCGTTGTGACTGAGGAAATCATCTCATGAAGGTCTAAAACAGTGTACGTGCTGTTTCCTTTGACTGAAAGTCTCATCTTCTTCATATTTTGCTGTTTCAGTTCTCACTAAACAGCTGGTTTCGGATTGTACCAGTTCAGTACAGTAACAAATTTAACTTGATGACATAATGCAAGGCTCTCAAGAGACTCAAGTCTAAAAGTATTACATAAGAATTTTAAAATGAGTATAAAAATTATTTAACTTTAGCTCTAGATTCATTCTTTAATCACAATTATGATTAGATTTGGAGACTTAATGCAAATAGCAGTAAGCTTGGTGATGTTTTCTGAACACCACCTACCCCCCTTTATGGAAGAAATTACTCATACCATTTCTGCTGCAATACTACTGGGATCTGTGTCTTCCACTGGTCCACTGATGATATGAGCTGGAAAGATAAATGAATTGACATCATTGTACGGAAACAGAATCCTCAAGAAACCCTTAGAAAGAAAATGAAAGTTTGTGACTGCATTGGAGGTGTTCATGTAGTTTTAGACAATTAATGATCAGAAAAATCTGGAAAACATGTTGACTGTACTGAATCAGCAATAGCTGGTCTAATGAAGTCATTCACAGCTCACAGCTGTAGTCACAAGGATTTCTGCCTGAGATATGTTTGTTTAGGTAGTACAGTTTTTTACATTCTGTCCACAAACCCACTCCATCTTTAGTGTGTACTGTATGACATACAGAATGGGTTGTACGCATATGAGAGTTCAAATCTCACTCTGTGTATACATAGACTGTACCAATGAGTTGTATGCATTTGAGAATTTCAAATCTCATTGAAAAATTCTCACTCTGTATACACACACACTTAAAATTATGATTCACACACTTATCACACAATCATTCTCCTGGGTTTCTTTTTACTCAGCCCCATGAAACTAAAGCAAATTGTCATCTTCTTGAGCCAAAGGTACAGCAAAGAATCATTTTCCCAACATTTTCTAATTCTTGCTTTTCAAAGGAGACAAAATTAGAAAGTGGCAGTAACTTCCGCTATTACCTAAAAGTCCCATAATCTGCTCTATGGGTAAGTAACTTTCCCCACCTCCTGCTGTTCGGCGGTGGTGTCCTGTGTGTCATCATAGGGGAATCCTGTGATCAGGGAAGTCAAGATTCTGGGCTGTAGCAGCCACAGAGGCCTCTATGGTGAACAAACCCTCACTTTCCAAATTAATACTTTTCTGGAGGATGCAAGAAAGTTCTTGTAGGCAAGGCCTACAAGCATTTTCAGCTATCTGGGCCAACATATAAAAAAATACATCTTTGAAGACAGAAAACAAATTCTTGCCGGCTGTTTTTTGTTTTTGTTCCCTGTATATTTATGTCAGGTGAGTGGACACAGAAAGAGATAAAAGAAATCTGATGCACAGAACCCGATACCAGAAACAGAATAAAAAACAAAAGGCAGTGTGCACTCAAATAACAGTCCCTTACATCTAGATCGGAATTACAAGATTGGTCTCAAGGTGAAATGTTAATTACAAAACTAATAAGTGGTGGCACACGTAATTAAACACAAGCCTGAACTATTTGTTTTTAAGGGAGAAAGACACATCCCAAGAAGCAAACCTGAAGAGGAAATAAAAGCTGCATCACTATGACTGCAGCAGACATTTATAAAGCTGCTAAGATAAACTTCAGTTTAGATGTACAAATTTCCTATTCCATGGATTGATTGTCAAAAATAAAAACAAACATCACCAGCATATTTTTTTAAAAGGGCAAAAAACAAATCACTGCCTTTTTGCCATATAATTCTAACTGCCACCAAACTAAACTAACTAAATGTAACTCACTAAAACTAAACTCAATGGAAAATGTTGTTTTGCTGCTACAACAGAGCTGAAAAAAAATCACACCAACTTTTCTCAGAGCAGCAACAGGGGAAAAGCAAGGCCATTTTATAAAATAACTCTGTCAGCCAGGATCTCTGTAAAGTCATTGTGTGCCGATCGAGCATTTTCAGAAAGGAATGCTGCTGACCTTTCTTAAATTACACTCAATGCAGTACGCTTTTCCCCTCAAAAATCTAGTGTGGAAAGTAACTTTCAAACTTCTACACTGAACACATTGCCTTTTCAATTATTCTTTATTGACCAGAAACCTCTATTACAGATCTTCTTGACTCTAAACTGTATATACAGTTACATAAATATGTTAAAGCTTATCTACTAAAGTCCTCTGCTGATTAACTGCGATTCTGTCATTGATTAAAGTCTTATCATTGCAAAGCTCTGATATTACATATTTAAGTGTTTACGACTTGTGTTAATTGTTTATCAAATGTGATTTCCAAACCCTAGTCTAAAGTGTTGCCCTCTACGGAGACAGAATTGTTTCTTGTCAAACTCCAGTGCAGAAATAAGGCCATCAGCAAACTAGTTCACCAGCACATAGTGAGCATTATTGGTGGTTAAGACGCTGGTACCTGCTAATTCAAGAGTCCAAGATTGCTAGGCTCACTTAGCCAGTTCAGGGAAAGCCACAGTGGTGTTGTGTCAGTTCAAACCAGTGAAATTAAATTTGATAGCTCAAATGAGGTTGCTATTTCGTGATTTTTTATATCAGGACTTAAAGCTTTTTATTCAAAAAGAAAAGAAAGAAAATGTGGTCTTCTACCTGTATTCATATATTGTTTGACACTATTTTTTAAAATCTTGATAACGTTTCTTGGCACTCACTGACAAACTCATTAGACTCAGTATGTTTAGTCTAAAATCTTTACCATTTATGTACAGACATATTCAAAAGCATTGTTTTTAATAAAGTTGCAAAAATGTATTTTTTTTTACCAAAATGTTATGACCTAAGTCCACAACTATGCTTAAAAAGTCATTTTTATCTGAAGAGTAAAGACTAAAGACATTTTATCACCATTAAACGAAAACTATATTCAGACCATTGATGTCACTCAGTAATGGAGTAAAGGCGGTAACGCTTCCTAATCCTCTACTTCTTAGAACTGAACCACCCACTCAAAACACGCGTATTATAGCAACTCCTACAGTATATTGCTGTGAGAACACACATATATGCACAGAGACAAAAAACATCTCAAATTGTTGTTAGTACATGCTTTTGGCCTTTCTCTTTGTTTCTTCCTTGTGTGCCAACTAAAACTTGAATATATAGCCTAATCCTTTCAGAATTCCTTCTCAGGTTACACCAGGCGAGTCAAAGATTGTTGCCTCAGTTCTGTTTCTTTTATGGCTAAACAGGGCTGCTAGGAAGCTGTGTGCTCAGACACATCATCTGCTGCAGGTGCTGAAATCTGTATATCTTACATTTAGCTAAAGGAAAATGTTCAGATCACCATCACAGTTAAAATGCCTTAAATATATTATCTCCAATCTATGATACACCCTTTTATTTGAAAGGGCTCACAGATTACAGAGACATCTTTGTTCTTGCTATGGTTCATTGTGAGAAACCGAGTAATGAACATTAACCCAATCTTTTTTGAAAAACAAAGAAAAAATAGAAATTCCAATCTGAAGAGAACGGTCAGACAGCTGAGCACTTCACTAACTGTACTAATTTTAGTGTGCTTTCAAAAACAGTCTTCATGTATACTGTACTGTAGGTCTCATTTGGAGAATGCATACCTTTAATCTTCAACCTTGTTTGTCATGTTTTAAAATGACAAAATGATAACATGATAAATGACATACCTTTCTTTATCTTCAAAACTCAGACAAACAAGACAATTAAGACAAACAAGACTCCATACCCAACAGATTAAGGAATCACTAGTTGTTCTTCAACACAAATACTCTGACCACAGGTAAGAGTGGCATGCAGTCAGTGCTCCTCGGCACTGGATATCCTGCAAGGTCCTAGTGGCTTAATGGCTTGCAGGAGAATATGCATCGACTGGAGGAGAAATCATGCCAAGCGCATATAAAAAGTTCATTTTGAAGAAAAAGGGCCGCAAACGGAAACTAACGACACATCAAAAATTAAAAATGTACTCTGGTCTCCTACAGATCTAGGACACTTAGCGGTAAATTCAATAAAAATGCTTTTTACTATCCCACAATCTGGCTCTTAAAGGCCATTATTAAGAGGGTGAGGTTTAGTATCCAATTGATCCAGTCCTGCTCCGCCGACAGCGAGGTGGCTGAGGTGTTCATAAGATAAGGAGTTACAGGAGGCAGGAAATGCCCCCAGGAGAAACTGCCTGGTCTCGGGACGCTGTGATGCTGTCAGTTTCAATTACTTATAAGACGACCAAACCTTAACAGTGGTGGGTATTCAAGTAACTGTAACCAGGATTCCCTTAATAAACCTGTGAGAAGAACCTTCCAGAACACCACCTCAAGATCTCCAGCTAATGCCCTCATCTTTGACCATTCACCCACGCTGGACTTTCTCCAATTTGTTCGTTTTAAATTCCGTAGATACAATTGCACTACTTGAATTTTTGTCACCTAAAAGAAACCGTCCAGACGTTCAATAAATAATCTAGGTGCATTCCTTATGTTGTCAGAAGATCACTTTCCTGTCTTCCATCCATTTTTAAAGTGTACAAATGGTTAAAACAACGCATAAAAGGATAATATATGTGTACAACCTAACAGCACTAAACACAATGTAATCAGTGAACATTGTTTCCAGGTTTTGAGAACTTTGCAACATGCAAATACTTGTTCTGGACAGAGTTCAAAAAATTAATTATAAGCCACTTCATAATATATTCCTTTTGGGTGAACGTATTCTACAATGAACCCAAACTCTCCTTTCATTGACCACCCACATCTTATTTTAACAGTTTGAAGAGTGCTTGTGAGGTTCGATATGCTGATTGCACACTGTAAAAGCTAGAGAAATACTTTATTACTGAATTCCATGAATCCTCCTGCAGCATGTAACAAAGACCATGAAGAGCCATTTAACATTTTGACACCTAACTAGCAGCTGAATGATTGCTATGAAATACAGTGTAAAAGACCAATATGTGTTTTTTTAAGAATTAACAGCAATTCAAATGGTTTAAATAAATAGAACATTTAAGTTTACACTGCGCACTTGGTGTTGTTTTGAGCCTTTATTCCAAGCCAGATGGCAGAGCATGAGTAGGCAGATCAATCATAAAGACTACAGGCCATCCAGCACAGCAGGTGTGAAAAACTGCATCTTTTTCAAATCAAGGTCATAAAAAATAGTTTCTCTTCATACAGTAGGTGACGGCCTGGTATATAACAAATGGTGTGACACGTAATCTCAATGTGTGGATTTCAATTCATAAGTAACTTTCCATGAAATCCATCACTGCAAACTTCAAAATGAGCACTAAGCAGCTGGCCAAAGTTTAAGCAGAAGCAATTTGCAATACAGACATGCAGACTGAGTCTGCCAACTTGAATTCCACCTGACAAGTTATTTATTAATATACAGATATACAGTACATAGCCCCAAAACAATTCAGATGTTTAACTGAAAATGTATCATTTCAGTCACTTGTGCTGAGCTGTCCTAACATGATAAAGCACTTACTGTGAGAAAAACAAAGGGGTAGGGATAATAATGTGAAAACATTTAGCAGTTGTGGATATGACACACAATTACACATCCTCTCAGGGGGAAAGGGGGACTCTAGTTCACGGCTAGAATAAAATTATATCTAGACAAACAGTTCTGTGCCAAAGTTTGGGTTTGTTTAAATGGTACAAAAGTGAAGCCATATAAGACATACAAAAACCATAAGAAAAATCTAACAAACCCATCCGGACATTTGGTATAAAGCTTCCTGAAGTGGTACTGCCAGCCATACAGTCCAAACATGACCTGATGCATGAGGACAGAAAATGAAAAGGAAGACATACAAAGTAGTAAGTCTGTAGCATCCTGTACCTTCAGTATAGGAAATGTTGAAAAAATGCAAATATGCATAAAAATCACATTGTACACGTAAAAATGAAACAGACTATAAACCACACCGTGAGTTACTGGCTGTCATAGAAGCAATCACAAAGTGCCCCACTCTCAGAGACTATAAAGCTATAAGCAGTGATACCGTTCCACTGGCATGAATGGGATGCGAATGCTACTGTATGGCTCCTAGGAAGGAAATGTCACATGGTAATCCTGCACAAGCCTAGCTACCGAAGGCTACACCACAGACAGATCACAGCCTGCCATCTTGTTTCTGAAGACGCAGCGCGAGGCTTCCACGGCCCTGTTGATAACACAAGTGGTTCAGACAGAAAGATGCAGTGATGCTCTATACTGCGTATGAGAGTATATTCTCTACTAGATGCCCAGAGAAGCACTGGAGATACCGCTAAGAACAGGAAGAACCAGGCTAGTAAAAGAGATCAAAATGGATGTTGATTTCTATAGCCCAGTAAAGTCTTTTCATTGTTACCTTTCCTCAACAAGGTTAAGACAGACAGCTGAACATGCATTGAGACCACTTCCATTTTATACATGATGTACTATACATGAGTTTTAAAAATGAAACTGAAGCTCACAACTGGGATCTCTACTTGTCTGTCACCTCTCTCGTAGAGAACACAAAGTGAGGCGGTCCCATCTTCTCTTTGTACCCATGCAGACAACTGTTGGATTTCACCCCCCTAAGGTTTACAGTTCGATTTAGGGTAATTAGAAGCAAATGACAAATGTCTTCAAATGTGCGTCACAGGCAATTCTCAAGTCAATTCTCAAACTCACATCACAATAGTCAGCACTGCAGTTCAGCTGACTAACTGTAAGCCATGTGTTCTTCCTAGTTCTTCCTAGTCTGTGGGGGTTCACAGAAAGAGCACAGGGGTTCGGGTGTGTAAAATCAACATTCAACAAGCAGAAAAGCCCCGGCAGCAAATATAAAAATAACAGTAGCTTTAAGCTATACTGATTCGTTATTTAAATGCAATCGTATTCCAAAACTGAAGCTTCTTGGCGAGAGTGACCTCTCGAAAACAGACCTGCAAGGGAGATAAGGTTGAGAACCCCTGCTCCACTGGACAGCGGATGCCAGTTTTAGACGTCCCCCTGCTCTGGTCAGCGGGAATCTCACCTCATAACGTCCTGTCGACCACATGGCGAGACTGCTGCACGAGCCATTGTTTCAGCATCACTAGCACCAGTGTAATTCCCGAACCCTTCAACATGACAGCACCCCTCCATGCCAACCTTTACTCAGGTCTAAAGCCACGTTTATACACACATCCCTGACCCCTGTTTGATTGACAATATTGCCAAGCTAGCTCATTACTGTTGTAGTCCCCTGCCAATTCAACTTTATACGCAGTTTTGTGGTAGTTTCACTTCACCAGAGGCAGGGGTTCTAATGGAAATGGAAGCACAGCAAATAAATTATACTTCTGCTGCTTTGCTTTTGATATCAAAAGTAGATATAAAGGAAAGAATATCATATAAAACAACAACAGTTTGGTGGATATTTGTATAGGTACTGACAGTAATTGATCATGGTCTAAAGCTGTTCTAAAGCCTACCTTCTGTTTCTGCCTTACCTAGCAACAAAGTCAGTGATGATGTCAAACTTCAGCTGAACTGAGTTCTCAGCTGTGCCACCAGCACCTGAAACTGTCAAGCACAGTAACTCTTGGCAGAACTTCACAGAGACTTGACAACAAGGATCACCCATTTCTTTGCTCTTATGCACTGGCCCACTGTATAGTTAGAACTTAATCTGGCCCCGGATCTGGGCCGATGCATACATTAAACTCAGTCACCAGCAAACTGCACCACTGATCTGCATGTTGTGGCACAGGAACATCCTACAACTTGTGTGCAACGCCAGTCTATGTGTGTGTCATTATCTCCACGCCTGCGGTGGGTTTCTCATGCAGCAGTCCCTGCTTAAAAGGTGATATTCACATTTTTTGGGGGAAAAACTTTTTGCAATATTTACAAACAGTGAACTAATGTCACAGCCAAAATGAAAATGTCAAAAGCCAAAATGATCAAACTGGTAAGTGACATATAAATAGTTTCAGTATGAGCCAGCACTTAGGATCTAGTTCAGTCAAGCCCCCTTCTAAAATTATCCAGTGAACCTTCCAAATATATTATCCATACGAAACACAAAACCTTGTAATTGCAAAATTGCCTTGAAATGAAAAGTTAATGTTTGTAAAGCATCAACTGTCAGCATTTAGAAGCACTACAAACTGAAGCAAACTGTAGTATGAGCTGCCTGATCAGAAACAGCCAAAGGAAGGATGGACAGAGTTGGGTACAGTGTACTCCGCTAACTTTATATCCTTCCTGTGCAGTCTAAAGTACAGTCTCTCCTGCAGACACTTTCACCTCCTTGGCTTACAGGAGGCCATCAGTCACTTTCTGACTCAGGGACAACACCTAGCAAAGTCATCAATGCTTTTAAAATGTTTTTTTCATGGTATAAGAAAGAATGATTTTATCACCCCACCTCCCATTTTGCATTAAAGTGTGTTCAATAACACCTGCAAAGTGAAACCATGCACACTGTTTAAAAATGAATTCAAAACGAGGACAATTTTTAGCTGTTTTTCAGCTAAAGCAAAAGACATACCAGACTGAGACGGCCTGTAAAATCTATCTTATACTCACATTTAGAAAACAACAGCTTTAACTTTGATTGCTTGGTCTACAAAATGCATAGTTCAATAGGAAGAGAGTCTCAAATGATTCTCCATCTCATAATTTGCAAAAATATAATCAACCTCACACCTGGACCCACTCTGGGGAGGAGTGCTCAGGACTTGTGACATACTGGACAACGGCTGTACACGGTCACATGTTTCTTGAAACATTAATGTTGTACTCTTGCACAAGGTTCTTCAATTAAATTATTTCTGCAAAACACCCAACTATATAATCCTGTACAAATATAAACTGGTTTGGATAAAACATGACAGGCAGCATGTCGGAGCAGTGGTCAGTACTGCTGCCTTGCAGCACTGGGGCCCTGGGTTCAATTCCAGACCTGGGGTGCTGTCTGTGTGGAGTTTGCTTGTTCACGCTGTGTTTGTGTGGGTTTCCTCTGGGCGCTCTGGCTTCCTCCTACAGTTCAAAGATATACTGATAGCTAAATTGGCTTCTGTGGAATTGGCCCTGGTGTGCGTGTCTGTGTGTGTCTGTGTGTGCCCTGAAATGGACTAGTGTCCTGTCCAGGGTGTACCCTGCCTTGTGCCCGTTGCTTGCTGGGATAGGCTCTGGCTCCCCTATGACCCAGAATTGGACGAAGTATCTAGAAAATAGAGGGCTGAATGGAAAAATACTTATCAAACATAGTAGCAGTGCTGTATATTTAGCTGTATATTTAGCAGTAACATAAACCATAAAAACTAGTGACTTCAGGAACTGCAGTGATTCAAAACAAATGAACAAAATCAAAATACAATCAACCGTTCGAAAGTGAGCAATTTCATGCACGGCAAGGGATTCAGGCTCGCAGTAAATTAAAAGATGTTTTTACCTCTAGAGACATCAATCATTTTCCTTGTACTGCAACAAGCAACAGCAAGCCATGTTACGTGAAGACACGGGTTGCTTCAGAAACACGTCGGAAATACGTTTAAAAGGTCAGAATTTCACCATGTCAGAAAGGTCCAGACCTCACAGTCCAGTAGGCTGCGTGGAGATTTGACTGGCATCTCTCGCTCGGGACCCGTTATTATCAATGTTATTATGAATCACACACTAGCCCAAAGGCTATTTTAAAAATAGCGACCCCGCGGCGATGCATCACTACCGCAACTGCGGGGAAACAAGCTCGTCCACACGCCTACTTCCTTCCCCTTGTTCTTGCTGCAAACTTAGAGGTGGCTGGTGAGTGAAATCTTTAAAATCCCTTTTAAATGTTTCACTCCTGTACGCGAGTAATTCTGAGGAACGCATTGCACAAGAGCTTTCTGAAGGGCGAGATCATTTAAGAGTACATGAGGTTTGCCAGAACCTATTTAAAAGTCAGGTTTAGGAGAGGGAAAGAGCTTGCATTATTCAAGTTGTGACTGAACTCTGGATTAATAACGCTACCACTGAGATAGCTCTCTGCACGTTACCACTTGCTGTTGGGTCTTTGAAGTGGGAATTTTTATATTTCAAGAGGGAAAAAAAGCATGTCATTTAAAATTACCTTCGGGAGGTAGGAAAATGTGGTTAACGCTTTCACGGCAGGAAAGGAGCTTTCAGCTAAGGAGGTTAATAAAATGACACCATTCACTCTGCAATCAAGACTAAAAGAAATTTACAGAATCTCATGGAAATGATTCCAAATACAACTTTGTCGCATTTATTACCACCCAGTGAAATAACTATAAGATTTAAGTAAGGCAAACAACAGCCAGGAAACATAAATTGACATTACATTATATTATTGCAACTATTATTTACTGTACCTGCAATAATGTACCCATATTATCTATATTGTCAGTTGACCTGAATAGAGGCGTCTGTTACAATAGCAGAAATAGTAAAATAACTCGATAAAGTGATGGTCCTACCGAAAACTGTTTAAAATATCGAAGAACAAACGTTTATTACAGGTAATGCGATCGTAAACGAGACTTTAAAAATCGGTGGGAATCCGCTTGTTAAGGGAGAGCAATGTTTCGATCGGAAAACGTTTTCACCAAGAAAAGATGTTTCATCTTTGTTTCCTATCCCAGTCGACATCTGAACAGCACCTCTGCGCCGTTAAATACACGACAAAATGCCACAGGGTCACAGCTCGTGGAAGATGACGCCTTCACGGGAATGGTTTTAGGATGAATTATTCTAAAATGGTCCATTCTTTGTACTGTATATTCTTCAAATGATAACATATTCTAAAATATTTGACAGTCTTGTTCTAGATATGTTTTCGCCTGCATATAAAACGGCTGAACAAAAGAATTTTCGAAAACATTGCAGAACTGATCCCACGAAGGTACTAAAGGCAGAGTACCAGCAGTATGTTAAGAAGTAACGATAATATGCGTATTTAAAGACTCAATATCAGACCTTTCAACGCCTCATGTCACAGGGAGCACTGTAACAGTTGCAGCCCTGCTAACTGCTAACTCTCCGTAAAAAAAAAAGAAAAAGAGAGAGAAAGAAAGAAAGAAACCACGGGGGACGCTTACCATAGCAAGCGTGCTCCTCAATCTTGTTCAAGCTCGCCATGCCGCGGAGCCTGGGGAGAGCAGAAGAGGGGAAGACGGCGATCAGCGACGAGGGACCCGCACCGACCTGCAGCGCCCTGCTGCGCTCTCGCTGGCGTCTGCGGTACCTGCACCTGAGCGCTCTCCTGCGCTCTCTCGGGCAGGCGGAAGTCCCACACAAAAGACACGCGAGTTCAGGCTCGGCGTTCAAGCTTCGGACTGGGGACGAAATTAAAATAAATAAATAATAATACTAGTAGTAGTAAGAAGAAGGATTTCGGATCTCCCGCTAGATGTTTACCATCCAGCGCTTTCTCTTCGCTCTAACACTTTTTTTTTATTTTCCATTGCCTGGCCATTGAAGGTGCTCATGTACCCGTGTCACACCGACAAAAAAAAAAAATTCCTCTGCGTGGGGTATACGGACGTTCCAACGAAAAGAGGAAACTACGAAGTCACTAGCGCCGCACAACTGAAAAAAAAAAACTTGTCTGGACGTGTGGGGCTACGACATTACAAGAAAAAAGTAAAAATAGCAGCATAATTCTGTAGCTCAAGTGCATTATTCTGTGTACTTTCTAAACATCGATAGATGTTAGAAGATGATAGAAGTCTCTTGTGTCTCAATGATTTTGAGCTGTAAGGGCATTCACGTAATAGGAATTTCCATTTGATTGAATATAATTATTTTTCACTGGGATTTCTTTATATATGTATTGCCACAAAAACTGAATACTGTCCACTGCGTAAATATCGGGTCATTACCTCAAATGGCAAAGCACAATCGTGATTACAGGACTATGTCATCAAAAATAACCTGGAAAACATGAGGATTACAAAAAAAAACCTTCAGGCTTTCGAAATTTCAGAAAAAAAAGCTGAGACGTTTGTTTAATATTTATAAAGATGTATATGTTAGTTTGAGAATTGATATTGGGTTCCAGTAAAGGTTATTATTTGTTTTCAGAAAGTTTTATCATTAAAATAGAAGGATCTGTATGATTTTGTTTTCACTCTGTCATTATAGAGTGTTTTGTGTGACACAAAATCCCAATTAAATACATTGAGTCCATGTTGTAAAACAAATAAAATGTGAAAAGGTCAGAGGGTTGAATTCTTTGATAGTCACTGTATGTTTGCAGTGGACTCTGTAAATGACAAGTACTATCATGCAGGTGCACTAAGATGGAATGCAAAATCTATAAAACTCACCACAAAATCAGGAAATGCAGAGAAAGGGGATTTTTTATATGTAGCCCCAATTACTAATGTTTACAGAGGCACAACTTCAGTTTCATAATTTGCATAATTACATTTTCCTCACCTTTATCAAACAGATGACCATTTATCAGGGTGTTGTTCACCGATTCGTCCCCAAGCCAAATTCAGAACCAGCGAAGAGATCAAACAGAAGTGAAACAGCAAGGACAAAAGTGTCCCCCTACTTCTTGAGGTGTGAATTTTAGGAAAGGTGTCAGAATACAGTAAAAACTTCTACTTTTGTATATTTGTTTTGGATACCCAGTTTTGTGTTCCCTATTTTTGTCCAAGCATAGTGCAGGCTCGTGCTGCGTTTTATAATCAGGATAGCTTAGCATAGATCCCAACCAGATTTCCTCAATAGCCAACAGAAACTCCTGGGCAGAGTTTGCAAGGAAAGTGAATGGGAGGGAGTAGGAGGAATTAACTAGAGCAGGCTTTCAGATGTTGCCAACGGATCAGACTTTGTCAGAATGTGAGGTTATGTAACTATTCTCTCTAACTACTTCCTCTTCCCTGTATTGACTGTTTGTCCTTTGTCGGTGCATTTTGCATCTAGTTAAATTAATTATATATATATAGTATTTGGCAACAATGGCAGAACATTGTGATACATAATTTTTGTGGTTTTAGTTTGTGTATGTAAGATAAAATAAACAGATTCATTTTAGTCTGGCTATTTTTTCTCTACAACATTACCGTCCTAAATAATAAAAAAAGACATACCAGCAGGTTAATTGGCTTGTGGGGAAATTGTGGGATGGACTGGCATCCTGTCCAGGGTGTACCCTGCCTTGTGCTTGCCGCTTGCAAGGATAGGCTCCGGCTCTCCTGCCCCCCTGAACTGGAACAAGTGGTTAGAAAATGGGTGGATGAATGTGGTTTTATGATGCTGTGACAATATCTCATGGCCTTGTAGTGTTCCGCAGTGTTTTTTTACCAATGTGACTATGTGGCCATCTGACTAACATTTTTCAGTCTTGTTTTGTAGAGAACATATACCCTGGATCTTTCAGTTTTTGCAGTGCTGTATTTTTCTGCTGTCACAATGCTGTCAGAATTGTTGCAATGTGGCTGCAACAGTATTTGGTTAAGTTGGAGGTGTTTAGAACAAGGCGAGCTCTTGTGTATAGCCTGTTTATGTTCTTATACTGTATACTTAGACCATGAATTCTTTAATAAAATCAAAGATGTGGATGCGATTATTTTGCAAGAGATCTGAAGCTGTTCAGACATGTCCATTCAGTGCTCCTCAGGCTACAGGAGTTCAGAGCATCCAGCCTAGAACAGATTGTAATCAGACATGAGAGACTTTATAATAGTGTGCAGTGTGGTACAGAGGGGTCTCCCTCACAGCTAAACTCCAGGACTGCAGACTGATTTCTGTCTGCACGCTACATGACCCCCTCTGAATATCTGTGTTAAAATGTCAATACTCTTCATTATCTCCACAGATCTGCCATCATTTCAGGCCCAATGCCTGAGTTGTTTAGCACACAGTGGAAAAATCACACTTTTGGACAGTCCCCTTTATACCACACACAGGAAAGATCACACTTGTCGTAAGAGGATGGGAATCGTTTGTGCATTTCGACAAGGCACATCATTAATGACAGGGTCATATGTCAGCTGTTAAAGGAAGCAGCCTGGATCCTTCTTCAATTAATATTTATATGCAACACCTCTTTTTGAGTTCACAGTTAAATCAATTCTCTTATGAAACTACGAAATCAAACACAATTATCAGTCGTGTTTCAGGCTGCAACCACATCTGACATATTCATTTGTAGATCATGTGTTTGCCATGAATGACTTTTATCAGGCTCTGTCGGAGAGCTGGAGTCGAGACAGGCTGATGTGCAAGCTCTCTTTAAGGAAAAAAAAAAAAAGATTTTCTGTTTGAAATGATCACTATGTCTATCCGGACTACCTAGTCCACAAGCTTCAGTATGTGTTTTTTTTTTCGCCGCAGCCAGATATGAAACGAGAAGAAGAAGATCTTCACCTTTCCGATGTCACCTCCTCATCGCGAAGTAGATCTCGTAATTTTGTAGTTCTCACCGCTTGTTAGGCACCGTGCGTTTACGCAGCTGAAGTGTGCTTCCTCCACCTCTCGAGTGTTTGAATGGTTATTTTTATAAACGCCGCAGGGGGGCGCTGTGTCTGGAGCTCGCTGCTTTCCGGCCCCGCGTCGCTGCTCTTGTCTGGCTGGTCTGCGCGTCGTTGTCAGGCTGTAGTAACGGCTGCACTTGGGATGAAAGGTGCTTGAATGTTTGGCGGTGGGGTGACCGCCGAGTCAAACGATATGTTTTTATGAGTTCAGCAGTTGTACATGTTGTATCGGTAACTCTTGGTGACGAAGTTGGCATCGGGAGGGGGACAAAATCGTAGGAACGGGTACGGTGCCGCTTTTGAAACGGATTGTTTTTCCAAAATAACCTTACGGTACATTGTTGTTTTTATCTGGTTCTTTGTAATATTGCAAGCACTGGGAAGACTTCTACAGCTTCTCTCTGGTGCCTTGATCGGATCTGTGTCACGGATTTGTAAAATGAAAGATGACTTCATCAACAATCGGTCTGTTTTATGATCAATACAATTTAGGTCTGATAACCTCATCGTAGTGTCCACCTGTATTAAGTTTTTGTCAGCCTTTAGACACTTTCTTAAAAAAAAAACTCTTAGATACCTTTTCATCATTTATGGTCTTGGGATGCTTTTGGTAATTATTTCAGCTATTAAGGGTGAGTTGTAAAATGCTCCTTTAGAAATTGTAAAGCGATTTTAGTACAACTAGCTGTATAGTTGATAGTCGGAGGTTTTATCATCTGTGTTTCATTAAATATGCCTATTTATTCCGTTGAAGACCGGGGGAATGACGATTTCTTGCCCATTTTAACTTACGAGACTGTGAAACAGCTGCGATAACTACTTTGTGTTGTCTCCGACTTGTAGGAGATGGAGGATATCGATTTTACAGAAGACGAAATTGAACAGCAGTTGGCCGTATTGGGATATAGTAATATTCCACGACACAGACTCCGGGAATTCAAACAAGGTATGATAATAATAATTCGTGGAATTATTTAGTGATCTGAGCTCCTTCTTCCTTGAGTTTGCTGGTGCAAACCTTTTTACCCCAGTCACTCAAAATCCCTCTGCGGATTTGAAAAGGCTGTGTCAGGGGTGTCCAGTCCAGTCCAGGTCCTGGAGGGCCAGTGTGTCTGCAGGTTTTCTATGGCTCTTTTAAGCAGCAGCCTTTGCAGAGCTGGTATCTCATTTTAATTGGTCAATTTGCAGACATTTTAGGATTTTAAGTGCTTGTGTTTTTTTTTAGCAGCATATAAAATGAAATCGTTTTTCAGACTTTGAACAGAAACAAAAATGCGTTAGGGAGTAATGTCAAACTTCATATTTGCAATTTTAACCTTTTTTTATCTAGATCTTGAACAGCTGATCCGACATGAGAGATCAAAGAGCCAGACGTCAAGTGGAAGAGACACACCTCAGTCTCACAGCAGTGCCTACGGTAAATAAGCACACCACATGATGAAAGACACGCAAATCAACAGCACGTGCTACTGCCTTAATTTGCAAGTGAGCGGAACATAGTGCTTTTAAAAATGGAAAAGCATCATTATTGATTAAGTGTCAAGAGTTTGAATGATAAATAACAGTCAGAAGTGTCTAACTATGAAGTTAAAATATTTGAAAATGTTGCTTAAAACTCACTTTTTTTGCTGATAGGTTCAGTGGGAATATGTTTCTAACATAACTGCCTCTCTTCCTTTTTCTGTGATGGTCTGGTAGTTAATTCTTAATCATTTGAGGTATTGGTTTTAAAATTATACTGAACATTTAATAGGCTTATAAATAAACAGCAGGATACTTGCTGCCCTGTTTGAGAGGAAAGTCCCCTGATTATTTGTTTTTGTCTTTTTCTTTTAGCTTCCCAAGCTGAGGCGATGTATAAGAGACTATGTGCTCAGGACAGATTACCCCAGCCACAGAAACGGGTAAGACTCAGGGACTTAAGCAGGAACAGGTTCCTTTGAAAAAGCAGGAACACTGAACTTGTTTGCTTGTTTACACTGAGCCCGGAGCCAAACCGAAGAGGAACTCTGGAAGAGGTGGCTGGAGAGCAGGGTCTAGTTTGCCTTCTAAACTTAAATTTGAAGAAACCAAAGGTTTCTTGGTTTGTTGGCAAATATGGAAAGAACTGTATGGTGACTGCTTCAGGAGAAAGGTTTTACTGATATTCTAGCAAATACATTCCACACCACATTCCAGGGTAACGCGCTGGGACAAGCATATGTTGGGGAAAATAAATGTTATTAACAAACCAAATAAAATGAATGTAGAAGGTTTCGCGAGAGTGCTTGAAATAAAATGAAAGTATGGAGCCAGCCTAAACAGTACAGCTACATCTATGAGGGCCTTTTAAGGTAATAGATCCACTTTTGGAGCCCTGAGATTAGACAAGAAAAGATGCAGTGGGAATATCTTCAACACCTTGGCACTCCGCCATCAGTGCGTACGAGTGTGGAAGCCTTTTCCAAGGACTGAGAGTCAGTCCTGCTTTCTGTGGCGTACAAAAGTTGTTGCACTCTCTAATGTGATCCTAAACAGTTGAAAACTGTGAAGTGGAGTCAGATATTGTGTAGAAGAGGGGAGCAGTGTTGATCAAAAGTGTATTCCCATTTTGTGGTGGCATTCCTGTGAAAAATATGAAATTGTTCATGCCAGCATTCATGAGTGCAGCGGTGATAACTATTCCTCCTGTCCAGATCAGGAACTGAGTGATTTCTGTTTGGTTTGACATCCGAAGGCTTCTTTCTATGGTGATCATAAAGAACTGGTTAGAATGGTAACCTGTGGGTGTAATAAAAGACGATACAGAGTCCGTGTAGAACTGTTTTATGTATCAGATTCTAGGACATTATTCACTCTCAGACAAAACATGGCCTTTGTTAGCTGAGTACTGTAAAACTTTAGAGTCATGAGTGTGGTCACCTAACGTCAGGTTACAGATTTGTTTTCTTTCAGTCTTATCTTTGAAAAGGGCATAGTCTTTGGTTGAGATTTATAATGATATGAATGAGCTTCTTAAGTGCTAAAATAAAGATTTTACTCTTTTGTTCAGTCTGTCTTAAAACTATATGTATAAAATGTTTAGGTTACAATGTTTTGGATGTATGTTTCCGTTCAATAAATTACAAATAGTATTTTGTACACTTGAAGGTATGCCTGATAAAATGTTTAAAAAGATGATGATCTTCTGAGAATTTTCTGTTTGTATTAAGAAAAACCTCTTATTTCTTATCAGGTACCATTTTCTGAATATGGAATGGAGAACCAGAACAACATTCAGCAGTGTGAGCCTTACATTCGATATTCTGTGGCACCAAAATTATCATGGCCTGCTTCTGCCCCCTACAGGCCTGACATAGGAATTAGCCCTCACAATTCTAGCAATTCAGCATCAGATACCAGTAGATCAGCAGGTCTTGCAACACAGCCAGGTGATCATGGAAAACCTGTGTTGAAGAGGAAAGTTCTAAGGTATGTTGCTGCAACATTTCTTGTGTGAAAGCTGAGACCAGTATTTCCAAATTGTTTTTTCCTCATTTATTACATTACAGCATGTTTGTACCCTTCAGGAAACAGAGAGGCCAGGTCCATGTTTTTGACGAATCAACAGAAAGCAGAGCTGATTCAGGTATCCAGAATTTTTTTCACTGCTCCGTATTTTGTGAGAGAAATTGGGCATTTATCTATTACATATTGCATTGAATCTACCCCAGTAAATCTCTTCTGCTATTTGTTCTTTATGCCATTACATACTGTATATTGGGTTAATTGTGAAATGCTGAGATAGCAAACATTGACTTCAAGATCGTAGGGTCTATTAATTGACAAGTTAACGAGGAGAATCTGCTTCTATGGGTTAACACTATAAGCCCCTGGGGACAGCTTTGCCTTTAACAAATATGCATCCCCCTTCCTGAAAATGAGCTAATCCTATTAGCAGTTCAGCAGCACTTGGTTCACCCATCTGCTGCAGCCGGTCACATAGGCAAGGTGAAAAGCACGATGTATAGAATGTATGACAACTACTGCCAAGAAGAAAGTGATGAGGAAAACTGCTCCTTGTCCTCTTCCTTTTGGTCGGACAAATCCAGTGATGAAGAGCGTGAATGTTTTGAAGAGGGTCTGAAGGTGGACCCTGATCCTAGATGCCATATCAGGACTGAAAAGTCTATGAAGGAGGAGGGTGTGGAAGCAAGCCCAGAAGCGAAAGGGAATTTTCAGCATGATGAAGGGGACACGGTCTGTCCAGAAACTCCAGCGAGCGAGCCGACGTCTGGCTATGGAACACACAGGCCGGACTCGGAGGGGGGCTATGAGAATGAGGCCTCATGGGACAAGTTGGACCAGAATAGTCAGGTTTCCCATGAGAAAGGCTGTTGGGAGGAAAATATTCCTGAAAGAGAGAAAGTTGAGGAATCGGGGGATTTGGAGAATCCTTCTTGTGTGGGGAACCTGGGCAGTTGTAAGACAGAGGACTTGGATTATGAGTCTGAAGAAGAAGCCATGTTGTTTGAAAAACAGGATAGCAAGAATGAATATGATAAAGGTATTCTTTAGGTCTTATAAAATTTAATGTTTTTCCCATTCTTTTGTTCAAGCCCCAAACAAATGTATACACTTCTTGAATGATACTTTAAGCAAATGTAAGTAACTGATTTTTGTAATTTTCCTTCACTGCTGCAAGTAAAAAAAAAAGTATTTTAAGATTTTGTTCTAAAGAATGCATACATATGTATAAATTAACTTAGATTCAAATGCAAAAACCTTTCTAGCAAATAAGTTACTGTGGTGTAAAGTGTATTGTTTGTTTTTGTTCAGCAGTGGATGTTGGTAAACTTGAGGAAGAACTAGACAGACTTCAGCTGTGTTCAGATGAGCTGGACTCTGAGGTGGACAGTGAAGAGACCAGCAGCCTGAGTGACAAAACCAGCTCTGAGGCAGAAAGGGTTTCCTCTGCTTTCCAAGTGTACAGACGAGACTTTGTAAGTGATTATTAATGCAGCAGTGCCTACACCTTTTCTATGTGTTGAAAATTACCAAGTAGAAAACTTCAACTTTTTCTTCCATAGCGGAGATCAGCGAGTGAGAATGATATTCTGAGTCACCCCAAGTCTTGTAAGTAAGCTCATGATTAAAATATCAGTTATACTTGTCTAGCATCATATATTTAGAAATGTATATTTCTTTCAGTTATCCGACCACAAATGAATCACCCTCACACAAGAAATCTGAAGAAAACAGATCCCGTCTCAAAGTAAGTGATTTTGGAATCCATCCATTTTCTAACAGTTTCATCCGATATAGGATTGTGGGGCAGCTGGAGCGTATCCCACCAAACAACAGGCACAAGGCAGGGTACACCCTGGATGGGACACGAGTCCATTTGGACACACACAATTACAAATACAGGGCCAAGGACCAGTATGTCCTTGGACTGTGAGAAGAAACCGGACCCTCTGGAGGAAACCCACGTGACCGTGAGGAGAACATGAAAAACTCCATAGTGTAGCAGGTGACATGCCAGGAACACAGGGCCCCAGTGTTGCAAGGCAGAATTCTCACTGCTGTGCCACCCCATTTTAAACATCTTTGAGGTTTATTGCATTAATCTTTTACAATGTTCAGTCGTGTTTGATAATGAAAAGTTAGTTGCTTTTAAACAAGTGGTACACTTAAAATGAGGTATTTGTATGTTTTAATATACATATACATTTCTAAATATCAGTGCCTTCTATCTCCATGAATGTTACTGGTTTGTTTTGTTGTCTTCATGTTAAACAACATAAAGAGTTTCAGAACTGTTAAGACCCTTTATCATAAAGTCTTATACTGGTTCACCAAAAACCTAAGCTTACATGAAGAGTCAGTATGTATTTGCATGGGGTTTAATTTTGTTTGGATGGGAACCGTATGTAAGAATCCACCTGAAAATGGCCTTCACATGGCTTTTTGAACTTTTTAAACTCTCAACCACAAATTCTGTAATATTGACTACTTGAAGTAAAGTAGTCTGAGGAGTACAGTACATCTTAGTCTGCAAAACCAGCACTGACTAAAAATTAATTGTTCATGAGGAAACCTAACAAAAAGAAAAACATTTCATCCTGTCTATTCCTCCTGGGAATCAAGTAATGCCACTAGGTCGCTGATCACTCACGCCAACTAAGCTATTTTCTCTGAATAAGAAAGGCAGAATCTACAGTATACCCCATGTAGCAGATCTATAGACATCTACCTAGAGGGAGAAATGTGCTGTGTTAATGTGAAATGGAACTATATTCAGATTTATTTTTGTAAATTTAAAACCTCATGTTTCTTTCTATATCGTGCACACACCTCAAGGCTCTATTTTTTAGTTTTACCAAAGCAACTTTGGATTCAGGTAAGAACTGCAAAAAACCTTTGGGGTAAAATCAGGCAAAGCTTTTCACAGCCTGAGAAGGCTTGTGCACTCCTTAACATCACATGCAGGTTCATGTTATGAAGGCTTAATATTCACAATTACATTTTGAACAAACCATTGCATTAAAACATCCTTACAATGCCTATTCCAAGCAGATTGTCAGATTTGTTTTCTGTTTCTTTCCTTTAAAGGTATTTCCAGTATAAACAAGACTGGGATACTTTCAGAGCACCTGGGGAGAAAGACCGTAAAGGACTGCGCTGGGGGATAAGGGTATGTGGATAAGTGTCTTCACATGACTGAGCCATCACTTCAAATGGAAATCTGTTCAGTAAGAAACCTAGCTCATGCCATCACAAATTTTAAACCACTTATCATGAAGTGTTTCTATGCCTTAAGATAGGACCGCCGTTTTTCCCCCATCCCCATTACTTAGGTAAGAGAGAATCCCAAACTGTTGTACTGGCACTATATTAAGTGTAGAATAACTTTTCTTTCATGGTTAAAAGAAGTTTAAATTAAAACTGCTTTATTACATATTTAAATTTCTTCTCTTCAAGGAACAAATGCTGTACAAAAGTCAAGCTCCACCTGTAAGTATGTTTTACGTCAATGGTGATTTTCATTTGATAATAAACTGTAGTTTCAAGTGACTGTTATCCTTCAGCGAGCCAGAAGAAGGCTTCATGTTCACATGTGGTTTGTCACAGCCAGCAGAGCTGTGGGCGACTTTCATTCTCAAGCAGTACTGAATTTCTTTTGATCCTAAACCTGTGAAAGCAGTAACTGTTTCTGTGCTTGAGGTTGGTCCTGAATGGCTTCTAAGAAGTTGTATAGAATATAAAAATAAACTACCGTCCTGTCCTGGGTACCCATGGTTGAATGGGTAATACTATTCACCAACAGTGATTTTGAAATTACATTCTAGTAGAGTAGTAATGTAGGAAGGGTTTTATTTTTCTTCCAGAAGCCACAGCGTATCTACGTTCCCAATACCTATGTTGTCCCAACTGAGAAGAAACGGTCAGCTCTGAGATGGGAAGTACGGCATGATTTGGCAAATGGAATACAACCTCCCAAAATATTCTATCCTTTCTAGAACACCAGGCTTGTACTGCTTTGTGCGGGAGCCTTAAATATTTTAAGTGCAATTTAAATATATTTGCATTGTTGTTGCTTTTGTTTAGTGTACGTTATTTAAATTGGGCCTTATTTTATTTTTTTAACATGCATCAGGAATGACAAATCTCTGGGGAACACATTTTAATTGAATACTGTACATACAAAATAAACATTTTTATACTTGGTCCTTTCCTTTTTTTTTTACAGTGGAAAATCGCTATAGGGTAATTTGAAAGAATAGAGTGGTGAGAATCTGCAGTCGTGCCAGAGCAGTTTCTTCTCCAAAAAATTGACAGCATCCAGCGTCAGAACAAGGGTTTCATGTTTTAGCATGCTGTGAACATTGAGACCTGTGAAAATAAGACAGGCGGTTTACATAACCACAGGTATTTCCTGACGCGAACCAAGTTCAAGGTTTGTGTTTACCCAGTCTAAACCCCAGTTTCATACCTATTACTGGAATCACATTCACAGTTTTCAGATCTGCAGTTGCCTTGAGAATGTTTCCAGGAAGGTCTTCTTTCCTGTTGTAAAAAAACAGGAAGTTTGTCATTCTGAAAGTCTGTACATTTTTATATGCATCTGTAACACTGCTCAGGCAATGACCTTAACTGTCTGCTACTGAAATACTGATACATGCCACAAGTTCAAGATTAACTTCCTAAATGCACTACTTGCTGTAGTACCTTCCAAGGTTCTAAGCAGGTAAATCTAGAAGTATATCCAGAATTCTGCAGCTTGAGTGCGAACTACATAAATTGCACTAGCTTCCAATTAAAAGGAGTGGTCTTTAAAGCACTAGCTGTAGGTTATCATACGGGCTTATTACATAAACATAATCCAGCCATTCAAAAGAGATCTGCCAATTCAATCCTAATCCTGCTGAAGACCAGGTTCCAACCAGCGGATGGTAATGCCTTCTCTTGTGCTGCACCACACGTGGAAAATAATTCAGAAATCCATTGAGACGCAACGTACTGTACATTGTCTGCTATTGTTTACATCTTTCTATGCCTTCTCTTATGTGTATTACATGCATATACTGTAGCACAGCACCGATGTTTCTAAAAGCTGGGTTTATTAACATATACACTGAATACGTACACGTCTACAATCAGAACCGAATCCCCCCAGTTCCTGTATCTGGCCAAATCCAAAAGATACTGGGAATCTGGAGCAGGCATCTCTAGAGAGTCTACGACATGAAGATAATCCTGAAGGAAAAAAAAAAGAAAAACTTGAAAACATTTTAAAACTTGAACACATACTAGGTCGACTGATACGACTGTTCTGGAAAGGACAGAAATGCCACAAGAACTGTGCATTTTTTTTCATTTTGAAAAACATTTTATAGTAGTGAAAAGCTACATATTCATTCAGAAAATGCCTTACAATCTGTTTTGTATAGAAGAAAAGTGCGATTTTAAAGTCTAATGTGGTTTTATTTTGGAAGTGAAATGCTTACCTGAGCAAGTTTCGCACTGAGAGCCACCTTCAAGGCCAAGACGCGCACTTTCATCGGCAGCATGTAGTAGTAACTGGTGGGTCCCCGAGGCCCGTGTGCAATCCCACCTGCACATGCATCACAAAGAAGTCGCCTTTTACATGAGGGCTGGTGTGTGTGGCACATGCCTCCAGTTCACACTCGTCCGAAAGGGGTTACCCAGCAGAATGAAAATGAATAATGGAGGATCCCAAGTGCTCCAGCTCGCCGAGTGCAGAGCGCCGAGTGCCTGGTCACATCACTAACCGACTGTATGGGGAATCCTCAATTCGGCTACAGGCCGTTGAGGGTAGGGCAGGGTCGGTCTGCAGTGCACTCCAGCTGCCGGTGATAGGGCGCCCCCTACAGCCTCCTGGGTGCTCTAGATGGGCAGGGCGGGGAGGTGTGTATGTGCATTTACAGACTTTGCAGCTGTGGGCCGAGATATGCTGAACCACACAACGGGCAGGTGGATGCAGCACGCACAGTAACAGGCGAGCAGGAGAAACGGCGCACCGGAACAAACTGATCCCACCTCCTCTCCACAAGGGCGACCTGATGCTGCCCTGGCGGGCTCTGCCACTCCCTTTCTGTTTCCATGGCTTCCGGCCGCCCCCGCTCACCTCCGCCCGGCTCTTCACCTTGGCATGGCTCTAAAAGAGCAGCAAAGACCACTGTCCTCAGAAGAGGCCCCTGGGTGTCGTGGAACTGACAGTACATCACTGTTTCTCCCACTGTGCGTCTCCAGTAGCAGGTACACTCTTCCACGATGGCCGAGTGCGGAAAACACACCGAGCCCACGGCACTCACAGCCAGACATCATTACAGAAGTTCACCTTGAGATCACGCTGCATCTTCGCTTTAGATCTACTTACGATTCTCTTGAAATTTCTCTGCCAGACTTCAACTTCGTGCAGTATATCAACCCTAAAAACAGATTACAAATTAACTTGACAAAAAGTACACATCACAAAGACTCATCCTGAGATCATAAGAGAAGAATCATAATTTAAAACAACTGAAATTTCAACATTTGATGCTCTGGATAAAGCCCTTCCTACTACTTAAGAATGTCAGCACAATGCCTTAACATGCAAGTATTTTATAGGATATGAAAAATACACAATAAAAAACAGAAAGATAAAGGAGTACTCTGGCACTTGAAAAAGATACAAACTAAAAAGTAGAAGCATTGCAAAAGCTATGATGTGAAAGACAAAAATACATTTTGTAGGGCATATTATTAAAAATTACTTCTGCAATTGTTTCCTGCACATGCTATAACTGAATTATTTTTATTAATGCGTTTTAATGAGTACAAAAATACAAAAACAGTCATCCATTTTTAAACTGCTGCGCATTTGCTGAGCTTTCCCTCTGCAAGGTGACAGAAGCACACCTCTGACAAAGTACTTTAAAAACATTTGGATGTTTCTTCTAGACCAGTAGTTCAGATTAACCACCTCAGTTTAACATGAGATCCCCTTTCTGGGAGTGAGAAACATGCCAGATATTTTTAGAAGGTAAATCATCAAGCCCAGACTCGTAAGTACAACTACTTTGTTTCCTCAAACCTTGGTATTTTAAGGTAAAGTTATAAGGAGTGTGAGAACATATTTTGAGAACCAACAGGGTGCAGCTGCAGTCAAGGGTAAGAACCACGTTTCTAGCCCTTTACCACCCTGAAAAACAGCTTCGCAGACACTTGTGAACTCTAATGCGGATTTTTATCTGCCAGTGAGCCAGCACACACGAGCAGCATCAGTCGATCTTAAATGCTGCAGCCGGCACACGTCTCCCTGGCCAGCGATAAGAGAGCGCTACCGCAGCGCAGACGTGAGGCGCGATGGAAATGGCACAGTTATACAGGGGCGGACCTGGGAGGCACGGCGAAGACATCCGGGTGCAGCTCAACCAGGCCCAGCTGGTCGTCCTCAGGGCCGCGCAGGGACCCCAGCCACGTCCGCACAGGGCGGAGGTGAGCGGGAATCTCCACCTCGCTCCGCCGCAGCACCGGCAGCTCCGAGCCCACAGGGGGGGGCCGCTCTGGAACAGAGAGGCAGAGACAGTCACACCGCAGGGGCATCGCGCACTTGTCCTTTACTGGCAGAGCACCCCGTTCTGTTCCTTTACCTTGTGCTGGTCATGTAGAACTCCTAGAGCACTTTACAAATATTTATATTGTAAAGTCACAGATTTCAATCGCTAGTTACCCTCATTATTTTTAAACGATTAAGTTATTTAAATAACGTGACAAAATTAACACTGCCAGCTCATTTAGACTGAAAACACGAGATCCAAGTTTCCTAAAACACAGAAAAGATGTGACCAGTTTTACTAATGCTGGTCATCAGGTGTTTTAAATGGAGCACATGAGTGTCCGACTGTCATAAGCATCAGTGTTCAGAGTCGGATGCCTACTTGTATGGGGGAGTTCTATCAAATTCGAAGGAATCAGCAGATTTTTGGGAAGTCCATGGTCTCCTGAGATAGATGAAGCAAACTAGACAGAAAACAGAACAAATCAGAAATGTTATTAAGCACATTTACAATAAATAAAGGACTGACCAGTATAACGGAAGTACAGAGACTTAAAAAGTCACAAATCACAAGAGTGGAATGAAAATAGTTTTTTTTAAAAATAGATATAAGCATAGATTCAACACTTGATATAGAGTGCCCATTAAAGGTACTTTAAATTACACATATATTGTTGATAAAACATGTTAGTGATGTTTAGAACAAATTCCTTTTAAAAAACACTACAAAATGTACAGATATAATCTCACTGAAGCGGATGAAAGGCAATATATAATAAAGGCAGAAATATAATAAATATCCAAACGTACATTTGCATTAATAAGCAATGCAGTAATATATACAGTGTAAACAGAAAAATATTAATACAAATAAAATACCACTGCACTGCAACATTTCAAACGTAACTGGGATGTTTAGACAACAGTAAATTTTATGAACGGCTACAAGCAGTACGCTGATCCGATTTTGAAGAACTGCAGCGCTCACAACAGATGCCAGTTTAAATAAATGTCGCAGCAGAACTTACCCTCTTGCCAATCTCTCTACAACACACAGCAGCATAAATACGTAACATGCTCGTTATCTGCTTAAAATATTCAATACACCATCAGCTCATATACTGCACAAGCTAGATTTTTTAAAGAAGGTCAACCATACATGCGTGGGTAATACAGATACTTCCGTCCCTCAATTATGACGTTCGAGCTTGCGGGCAACCATTCACTTTAATTGTACTACATTGCCACCTTGTGGCAAGGAGAAGTATAGAGTACAGTACTTATTGAATTGAACCCTGCGCGCTTTCCCAAATATAACTAAAACTCACCTAACCTCAGACCTGTGTAAATGGTGTGTCACACTTCTTACTGGAGGAACGGTGCCCGCGGACTCAGTGTGAAATGCGACGCTGACGTGTAGACTGAGAGGACACAGGAGCTGCTCTGCTCCTGGGAAAACAAGGCCGTGCATAAAGAACCCCATAACATACTGTACGGTTATAAAACAAGGTTGCAAGTAGCTGTTTGATCCGAGGATCTCATCTGTCGGGTCCAACAACATGGCTGGGACGGTTCTTTCAGACTACAATACTTCAGCCCCTGAGTCTTCAGCCTCCAATTTCTGTCGGGAAAGGCTGGCTTCTGGCCAGTGGGCCACAACTCCTACGTGTGTCCCCTTTATCTTCTTAATTTGAGTAGACCTTTACACTTCAATTAAAGTTTTTTGCAAGCAGATTCTTAATGAATGGCTGCACGGCACATAACATGAACTCAGTTTGCAACTTGTGGTTCCTTTTCGATTCACAACAACAACTTTCTTTTGGAAGTTTCAACCAACCATGAATCTGAAAAACTCAAACCATATTAATGACTATTTTATTGCATCAAAACAGTGCAAAAGCCGATTGATGACTGAGGACTTTTGAGTGAGCTGGTAAATTTCATGCCACATTCTGTCATATGTCTAGTCATGTGTTCTATTATAGAGATCTAACGTGAGAAGACATGAGTGTTATATGGAAGGTACTGTATGTTGTGTTATATTTTCATAGCAGTCCGGTGGTATTCCTCATATAAAAAGATTTTTGTGAAAGACCCACAGGATTAAAAGGGTAAAACAGAACCGTCAGCTTAGTCAGTTTTTGTTTTAACGAAAATGATCCCGTCTGTATAAGGAAATACTATACTGTCATTGAGGCAAGACAGGTCTTCGCAGACACTGTAATAACATAATCTGCCACCAGAGGCCGCCAAAACCACTCTAACCCTTGAAATTCGGTTCACCAGGTGGTGATTATTTAAATTCTCGACATTGGCGAGAGTTCGCACTTAACCAATTCCACCCCTATACCGTCGCGTAATGTACTGCAGGATATTGTATGAATGGCTATAACACCTAAGTGACCCTACCTGGTATAACAATTAAACTACTATAACGAATAGCTCCTGCACATACAGTAACAGGGATCTTGGCTTCTCGGGCTGAGGAAGGTCTTCTTTAGCTCAGTTGGCAAGAGCACTGTTGGGCGACATTGGAGACCCGGGTTCGAGCCCATGCGGTAGAGTGAGTAGCTGGGGCAGGATGCGGTGAGGGCATGAGCCCGAGAACCCCAATCCGTTACGGTACTAATGCTTTGGGTTATTTAAAATAATATCGATCAATAAAAACTAACTGCAACAGTAATAAAAACTTATAGTAACCAGCAAAAACGAACAAACAACATGAATCCCTCCCCCGAGTCAAGAGGACGCCTGCACATTCTCTCTCTGCCTCCAGGATTAGCACGTCCCACTGTAATGAAAAGGGCAGTAAACCTGTCAGTGAGCTTGTGTCTCCAGCCTGTCATTCCCCACACTGCTGACACAGACCCTGGAGTGTTTGTTACAGTAGAGAAACAGGACCACGCTGAGGCGCGGGTGTTGGGTAGGGGGTACGAGGGCAGGGGGCAGGGGGAGGCTCACGCACTAGCTAGATGCATCTCACAATCCTGGTCTGTTGTGCAGCTAATTTAGAAATTGTACTTAACGACCTTCAGCTTTGTTCAATCCCACTCTGCTCTTCTTTCAGGGCGAAGGATTAGAGAATGCAGGTTTTGATTTCAGGTTAATTAGTGGTGTTGATGTATTAAAAAAGCGGAAATGGCGTGTTTTGGGGAAGAGTTTAGTAATACTAGAGGGCTTCTCTTTCAAGTGTCTCCAGAGTGTAAAACCTGCTGTGAACTCTGCAGGAAGGTCTCTAAGCAGACATGCCACATTAACAGAGTTAGGCATTAAACACATTCAAATTTACAGCACTCTTTAATTTACATAGCACCTTTCATTGTAACATCATCTTTACAAACAAAGCCAAAAGATCAGGATCACATAATATCCATATTTTATAGAGTAAATTTAACAGCACTAAATACAATTGTATACTGTAGTTCAAGGCAGGACTTTCAAATTCCTAGATGGCTTCATGTCTTCGGGTTTTTATTTCAATCTGCGTTGTTAGTTATCCCAAGTATTTCCTTACGTTTTTACATATATAGGATGTTTCTACTTTTACAGTAGATAACTCAAACCAATTGATGAAGAGCACAGTTATCTGTAAAAACACTTTGGAACCAGGTTGAAAATATAACAGTCATGTTGTTAATTTATTAATTAAACTGACTATGTAACTGACAAAAGGTAGAAGACATTAGGCCCTCGAGGAAATATGTTTGAGACCCCTAGTTTAACTCAAGATCCTAGCAGCGATCTGAACATATTACAAATGAAGAACATGTTCAAATAATTTATATCACATAAAATGTAACACATAAAGACACTTAAAGAATGGGACTGAAAACAGAGGCCTGTAGGACCCCACATGAGACCAGTTTCATTAAGGAGGACCTTTTATCAGTAGATCAGATTTAAACCACATTTAAAAGAAGTCCCAGTAATACCTGCAGCTCACTCAAATCTGTTCAGAAAACTGGTACTAACTACAGTATGAAAAACAGCAAAGCTCCAGCAGCCCAAGAATGGGATACTTCAGAGTCCGCAATTATTATTAAATATGTTTTACATCAGCTGTGACCCTGACAAGAGCTGTTTCAGAACTACTGTACACAGTCTGAACCCAGAGTTTCACAAAGTTTATTTGCAAATTAATTATCCCGTAACTAAACAGCTACGTCTGTTTTGGAACCTTTGCCAAACATGTTAAGTTAGATATCAGCCAATAGCTGCTGAGCAGGTGTGAGTGTAAGTTCTGCTTTTAAACCAGATGGACAAGAGCTGAAATTTTAAGGACAGAGGGAATGAGAGACAGAGAATAGCAAAATTTAAGCAAAGCAAAACAATTTGCAGGATTCAAGGGGCATATAAAAGCTTTTCATTTTAGTGGTCATTGCAGATATGAATGAAAAGAGACTGTAACTCTTCAAACATGTAAATACATAAACTGTGCCCCAGAGGAGAATCACAAGGCACAATCTGACTCCTGATGTTATTAGTATGGTAGTGAAAAATGTCAAAAATCGATTGCCTCGCTCTGTAGACTATTTAAGGGTTGTGCCCTGAAGTGGATTTTAGAGACGATGAGTTGTGAAAAAATGTCTTTTTAGGACAACTTTCCCCATCTTCCTTTAGCTTCTCAATTAGTAGCTGACAGTGTATCATTAAAAAAGTCTATAAATCAGCAGGATAAAAAAAGAGAAAACACAGTGTTCCACCGTGGAACCTCTCCTAGGCGAGACGTCAGGGCTCAGGAAGCTGGTAGTTGCTGGGGTGGAAGCCTTCTCTTAACTGTCCAAAACAACTTAACACCACATCCACCGCCGCACTCACAGTGGAGCTCACTTCTTCCTCCGTCTTTCCCCTGTCAGGATTGACTTCTACGACATCCAGCGCAGACAGCAGACCTGCGCAGAAAATACATTTAACATATAGCACATTGTAAGATACTGTATACATACAGAATTATATACGGTATAGACATACTGATTCACACAGAGACATGCAACTTTTAGGTCCTAGGGATTTAATTAAATATTGCAAGCAGATACTCATAAAAATTCTGTTGACGTGCAAAAGGATAAAAGAATTACAATAGATTATCAGTATTTAAGGTAAAAAAAAAGAATAATTTTCAATTTTAGTATTGACTTCAAACCTGGCCGTGTTGATGCCCAGACCTGATCAGCCTCTCACTAGACTGCTGTGGGCTGTTCCACCAAAGCAATGCACTAGACCGTGAAGGTGAACCTGTATATCAGATGTCATCTAGTGTCTCAGGCACTCTATCAACTGCTATATTACTGTATACAACAAGCTATTTAAATAACCAAACTCAAGTTTCTATACAAGCCCATTTACTGAACCACCTCTGGCGATAACATGTCTTGAACTTGAACTTGAAGTGCACATATATCTATAACAAAGCTGTGCCTTAGCCTTCAGGTCTAATTAATTCAGATTCTTTGAGAGTCAAAAGTGGCTCAAAATGTAAAAGTGCATGCCTGAGGGCAAGGCTTGAGTGCTTTTAAGGGCAGGGTTGTGATTAATCTGCATGGGCTCTCTCGTCACCTAGAGACAGAGTGACCCCTGTGATCACCGGGAACCGTGCAGGCTCGTGGTGCTGTCGGCAAGGAGCGTGCCTCTCCTCCAGCTGGCCCTGAACGTCCTACATATGTGGCAGTGTAGCCTGTGATGTGTGAAAAGGCCAAAGGAATGTGGGATGGCGGGAGTCCTCTAACATTTTGTATTCTCCTCGTGTGAGGTCACAGGGTTCGTAGCTGTGAGCCGAGACACTGAAGCACAGTCTCATCATGTCCACATTGGGTGGGGTAAATTGCAAAATAATTTAAAAAGCGTGGCACTGTGCGTTTGGGTGAGTTTTTATACCAGTTCTACAGATTTCCTCAGCCACGTAGACGCTCTCCCTGTAGGTGAGCCCTCCTTTCACAGGTGTGCCAGTGGCAGGAGACACGGAGGGATCTATCGCATCGATGTCATAACTCAGGTGAATTGGCCTCTTCCCCCTAGGTTTATAAGGAGTTGCAAAAGAAATAGTGAAACATGGTAAGTTCACTCGATTGCTGAATTTAAAACATCCATCAAATCCAGGTTGCAGGGCAGCCAGAGCCTGTGCCGGCAAGCTACTGTATGGGCACAAGGCCATCGCAGGACACACACAGACATGCACACACTCACTCGCACCAGGCCAGCTTTCCCAGGAGCCAATAACCTACTAATTGAGAACAGATGCTTAACTCTTATTTTTTCCCCAGTGTTCAACAGACATGACAATGTGTTATGAATACACATGTATATGCTATATACATCTAAACACACTTTTAATTCATGTTCTGTATAATGTCAAAGGTCACAACTGCAGATGCTTGTTTTGTTTTGTCCTTTTCTTGAGGGCTAATCAGTGGAACACAGACCACTGTATCATAATTCATAGCGACGGCTTGCTCACAATATTCACCTTAACCCTGACAGGAGTTCAGTATAAGAAATACTGTGTGTATTGACCTGTGTCCATTGCCCCTACAGAAAACAACTGGACAAACATTTTTTCAAGAGTTGTGATGGAAAATGAATGGCAGATAAATGGTTTTATGTAAATAAAACAGGTTTACACTGGTCTGTTATATCTGCAAAGGCAGATATGTAAAGTCATATGTAAAACCACTGCTTTGTCAGTGTAAGCTGTGAGAGAGCTGCTGGTAATTAGTACTAAACCACTAATAACTTATGCAAAAACTCTATAGCTTAATTAAAATATACTGGTGATGAAGGACAATGCTTTTTCCAGTTTTAAGAGAAAACAACACTGTATAGAATTTATTTCAAATGTTCTAAACAAAGGCTGTTTATACCCTCAATATGAAGTTCAGAGGAATTTCCATTTCCCTCAAGGAAGAAAATATCTTGAATATCTAGAAATGCACAATTTCACTAAACTGTTGTTCTAGCCCCCCAAAGTGCCCCTTTTCACGGCTCTGACTGAGGTTCCCCAACACTGGTCCTGAAGAAACTATAAATGTACACTTATAGTTATGCACTGACAAAAGACAAAACAACTGAGGTTAGTCTGTTTTCACGGTTTCTGTTATCCATCATACTTGGAAAGGAGGTGGTCACATGTTTCCTCCATCACTCTGCCTATTCCCAGGCGGTCCACCTCTGTCATGGAGAAAGCCTTGATTCCCAGGTGCTTGATGATGTAGCTGGTTACCAAGACAGAGAGGATATATTCATCTCAGCATTAAAAACATTTTTTATAGTAGTGACTCTGAACTGATTTAAGTCTTTTCATATCATGCCTAAAGACGTATGCCTAAAGACTCCAACCTTCGATTTTCTAACTGTTTTATACAAGACAGTGTCGTGAAGCCCATCCCGGCATGCAACAGGCACAAGGCAGGGTACACCCTGGACGGGACACCAGTCCATCACATTGCACAGACACGCACACACATTCACTCTCACCAGGGCCACTTTTCCAATTAACCAACCAGTACGTCTTTGGACTGGGGGAAGAAACATGACCACCCAGAAGAAGCCCATGCAAACACGGGGAAAACATACAAACTGCAAGCAGATAGCACCCCCACAATTGAACCCAGGGCCCAAGCACTGCGAAGCATGAATGTTAACCACTGCACGACCAAGCCACCCTGTCTTAAGACTCTTTTGCTTCATATATTGCCTCAGCGATTCATTACTTATTGTTACTACAATTGAACCATCTATCAGACTGCTTTATCCTATTCTGTTGTATATGCAAAGAACTTAAAACGTTGAACTGCAGGTGCTGAGAGGTGCCTGACGGTAAAGCTCCTGGTAATTTCCAGGAAAGACACAGTTTCACAGTGTCACTCTTCTAATCCTCACAGCACAGAGACACTCCTATACAGTATGTGCTCTGAGGAAAAGGGCAGATTCAGCATCTCCATAGACCGAGTAAGGGAAAATGAATCTGAACGCAACTGGAGAATACATTTTTCACTGGATTGTATAGCTTAAGTTCATTTTACAATCTGAACACTGTCTTTTCATTTTGATTATCTGACAACTAAAAGTTTCACAAAGACAACCCACATGCATATGCAATCGTTCTGGAACTACCACTGTTAATGAAGTCTAAAGACTGTGAGCACTGACTCTATCATAACAGTACTGCAGAAAATGCTCAACCAGTATAAACAGCTATTCAGTGAGCAACATACTCTACAATGACCTACTGTTCTCCTGGGTCCAAATCTCTCAGGCCAATGTAGACAATATCTTGTGCTGATAAGCAGGGCTTTATCCAGGAGAATCCGGGAATAACTGGGATCTGGTACACACAAGAATATTTTTGCCAGAAAATCCCCTTCAGTAAAATGTGTGCTATTTTTGATCATATTAAATTAAACGTCTGACTGAAAAGTAGTACTGTACGTGGCGACCATGGAATCAAAACTTTAAATCATTAAGATATTTTTTTACTCCATTATTTTTTATTTTATATTCAAAACTGTCCAAAGGAAGCTAAAAGCTTTTAAATACTTTACACAGCAAATTGTGTTTGTACATTGACATCACTGTATTGTCAATGGCTCAAACCTACCTCTGTGCCCATCTGCCTGATATTAATGAGGGGACAAACTTCTAGCTACCTTGCAAGCTTAGTCTCATAAAACAGGCCTTAATTCAACTTTCATTCGGAATGAAAGAATTCTGCAAGATAAAGGCTCTACTGGCCTATAAAGAGACAAAAGACACAACTAGTCTCACGGTATTATATTTGAATCCACATAAACTCCTTTTGTTGTTGGAACTTAGGCATTGCAGAATACAAGGACAGGGCTTTGTTTAAAAATCACAGCCTTGATGACTTGCAAACTGATTTCTTTTCCATGCAGCCAAAACTTAACTTAAGTGAAAACAGAGGCTGCAAAAAAGCTTTATCAATCGTCATAAGAATCTGTAAATCTGAGTTAGACCTTGAACATGTTAAGGTTATTAACAGCACTATACTTAGAGCTATCACAAGGGACAAAACGAATGCTCTGAAGAAACGGAGGACAACAGGGGCGAAGAAAATAGAAGTGTACATTTGAGATAAAGAAAAATCACCTTTGAGTGCAGTTCCCTGAGGAGGTAGGACACAGGCTGGCCGTGAAAATTGCCCGTGGGGCTCGTCAGAGGCGTATTAATGTCTGCATGGGCGTCAACCCAGACTACACACAAGTCTGGCTGGGCAGCTGCATGTCCATATATTGATCCTATTGCCAAACTGCAGCATAAAAAAAACAAAACATTAAATAAACTGCCAAAAAGGAGATCCCTTCTGTCCCCTAGAGGAAACACCTAAAACATTACAAACAGAATTTAAATTACATTGATAACCCAGGTCAAACACAGATTTAGCTTTTTTTTTTTTACCTTATACGATGATTAAGCTTTCAAATGTCTTTTTTCAGAAATACTTACAGAGGCTGGAATCATGGTAATTGTAGTTTTTCTGTGCTTTGGTAACAAAATCTTTTTAGAAATGATATTCTCGAATGAGAAAACATAGCATGATTTGCACAAGTGTTTTGGGGAATGTTGCATATAATATTGTTAAATGTTGTACTGGGAACATTTAATGCTCTGGCACATTTTCGTGATGTACTGTAGGTCTGGAAAATGACGTGAAGTACTGATAGTCACCTATGATCTCCTCCGAGCACCACACAAGTCTGGCCATTCTTCTTCACTGTTTTCACAGCATCTGCAAGCTGTTTGTTAGCACTCCCCACTGTTTTGGGCATCTTGACTCTCCCTAAGGGCTCATCATTGGGAACATCCTCAAATTTCAAGTCGCCATAATCCTTCACTTGATGTCCTTGAGGAACAGGAAGGCAGCAGTCGGCACAACAATGTCATTTCTTTACAGTTATGAAAAATGGTTCCGAATTTTCTCTTATCACCTAGATGCAGACACCTAAAATTTATAATAAATAATATTAGAAAGGACACCAAAGTGTGGAATATATTGCAATTTTATTTGTTTTAAGAAAATATTCCACTGTGATTCGGAAAGAAATGCACGGTTTTCTCAAATATTCAGAAGTCATGGTGTCAAAGCATGCTACAAGACTCTGCACAGCAGGGACACGCTTAGGGATGACCCAGAAGTCACAGAGGAGTGTCCTTAAAGTAAGGTAAATGTAGCAAACAAAAATAACAACCAGCAGAACTTTAGGTTTAAAACTTAGCTCCTGATCTTGTGCACAGTTTACAATTTTGTCCACAGCCAGTGAGAAGAACACCAAGATGTGTTCTTAATATTTTGCCATTTGATTTCCAGCTTAGTCCTACCTGTACAGTCTCTGCCTACAAACGTCCACATCCTGTTCAGAGGAGGAGTGGGCCGAGAGCAGCTGGCTGAGCCTCTCGGCTTCCACCTCCCCAGGATTGTACAAACGCAAGAACTGCCTCAGACAGCTACTGGTCTCGTCTACAGCTTGCAGTTCTTTTAAAGCTGCTGTTTCATTAAAGCTTATTATAATGCATCCTTTAAAAACATTGATATCAGTGTCTTTCGCTGAACCCAGTGATTCTGATCAGGAAATACTTATTAACAGTAGTTTGCTTCCTAATAGATTTACCACAGTAAATGTGGTTAACTGTATTGCTGTGTACTTTAACTACTTCATCCTGCTTTTCAATGACTGCAGTAACACAAGCAAAACATTTACTTTTAAAGCAAACAATATCAATAATATATTATTTAGACTCAGTTAAAACTGAGGGCAGTATTTAAGGCAGAATAATGTCTTTTGAAATCTGCTAATACTAATTTATCTGTATCAGAGAGATGCAAGATGTATTTCATGTTAGAATGAGGAGGAATGTCATTTTGCGGATTTGGTAGCTAGTAGCTCATTGAACTGAAGATCTTGTCCAATTGTTACAGACATTTTTTTAACTCTGCCAATCATCAGTTTTTCATCTTTGTGTCTGTTATTGCATCACCTTCAGGCATTAACAGAATTAGGGACATCCTAACGTTCTGCATATTTGGTGTCAGAATCACACTGGTTATAGGGTCTGTGTGAGCCTCTTATATTTTGAACACAGGCTAATCTCCAAAACAAAGCACACCCTATTGTCAGTTTTCAGTCAGTAATTTTTGTTTTAGGGTAGAATAAAGAACAAAGAACTACAGCAATAAGTTACAGAATTGTTAAATAGAATACAGAATGTTAATACTATCCAGGTGATATTTTTATCCATAGTGATATTCATATTCACGCCCATTAATACAGCTGTAATTAGATTTACTGGACAGAAGAACAGTACCTTCCTTAAGGCACAACAGCTGTGACCACACTTATTATGTGAACCAGCAACCTTCCAGTTACATGTTGAGAGCAATTCATCATCAATTTCCCTTCGGGATCAATAAAATCGTATCTATCTAGATCCCTAATCACTTCTGTGCCCTGCTGTATATTTTGCCATGTCTGGCTAGATACAGTATGTTGAAATGTGTTATTGTTGCGTTAATTTCCATAAGAACTTATTATTAATCTGGGCTAAGACCTGAACTCTTAATACAGCAGCTGTGTGGATAGCAGGGATGTTTATTACTGCTCTGTTTTAACATCTTAACCCCAAGGAATTTCAACAGAATGTAGGTCATACACGGAAGGACATCACAACGCAAAAAAACTGTACTGGTTTAGATTTATTTCTGCATTTGTTACGTTTTTAGTGCCTTTAAAAAAGAAAACCTCATAAAGATGTACGGATATACAAAGGAGCAGTTTACTGGATACTGTACTACTGTGCTGTTTTGTGCGTCAGTTGCTGAAATGTCACACAGAGGATTATTTTAGGCAATCGATATAAAATAAGCTTATGACCTAACAGCGGTAGCAGGTAAACAGACTCAAGGCCAAAAGCTGCATTTATCATCTGGACATCGGAACAACTGTTTGTTTTTCTAGAACAGTGAAAATTGGCCAAAGAATGCACATTAAAATCATGTATCGAGTGTTTACAGTATTCGTCACTTATTCTTCACTGCTCTCCTCAAAAACACAACAAGAGAAATAAAGGCAGAGCTTTTCGTCGAATTAATTATTCTTTAATTCTTTGACATTTATCAAGATATTTGAGCCCGCGACGTGATTTCGCTTTTACCTTGCGCTCCAAGTTTCGCCACCAGTCGTGCTCTCCGTATGTAGTCCGGACCCTTCTCCACCCCATCCTTTCGCTGAAAAAAAACACAAGGTAAAGAAATGTCTCGGATTTGTTAAGCAGCTTTAACTACACGCGAAAGAACTCCACGGAGTGGAAATAAATCCGGCACGAATCTCGGGTTAATTTTAGTTACTGTTTCGTTCATTTTAAAAGAAACATTTGTCAACCTTTTGGTGTAATACAAGATCCACATCTTTCCTAACCTGTCCTCTTGCAAACGGTGCTCCGACAATGCCGATTGGATGGTAAAATCTGCTTTGAATCGTAAGAGCACGTCGTATTCCGGTGAAGGTTTTCTTCACAAGCATTATCCTTGACGATGATGATCTGCAAAGTCAGACGGAGGTATGTTCAGCCAGATGAGGACCGTGAAGAATTACAGCTCACACGAAACCACAGGCACGGCGACAGGAACAACACCGGTTGTAGTTTCTGCAACAACGCCCACTATAAACGTATTCTTATTAAACGCCAAAGGCAAGGTCGAGCCTTTTAAGGTCCCTCAAAGTAAAAAAAAAAGTTGACGTACCGCCCCAAGCGCATCACTAGGAGGATAAGCGCTTTATTATTCAATCCTCCTGTTATGCAACATACTGTTAATCCGAGAACATCAATGGCAGCTACTAGTTCTCTTTCCTTGTACATACGTTGAGTATATACTTTACTGCATACTTTCTTATTCACTTGTATGTGCTGAAAGCGAATATTATTTCGTATTATTAGGCGTTTTTGTTTTACTAATTTCAAAAGCCGTTTCAGAGCCACTGTCCCAACCTCTGAGTGCTGCATTCACCGCACGCATAAGCAAAGGTTTCAAAAATAATCAAACTTAAAACGCAAACCAAATCATAAAACGTCAAAAAAAAAGTTAATGTGTTGCGACTTCAGGATATAATTTGATTTATTACCTTGTTGCGGTAGGAGACACTGTTGCGTACACGTTCTCAAAGAGATCCCATGATCTGCAGTCAGGTTGACCTGCATGAGTTTGCACTAGGGATCATTTTCAAGGGCAGCACAGCGGTTAGCATGGCGTTGGTGCCCTGGGTTGAATTCCAGACCTGGGGTGCAGTGTGGAGTTTAAGGTCTGTCCGTGTTCGCGTGGGTTACTTTCGGGTCCTCCGGTTTCCTCCCACAGTCCAGAGACGTAGTGGTAGGTTAACTGGACTCTGGGAAAATTGGTCCTGGTGTGTGTCTGTGTTACCTGCAATGGACTAGCATCCCGTCCAGGGTGTGTTCTACCTTGTACCTGTTGCTTGTTGGGATAGGCTCTGGCTCCCCTGAAACCCAGTACTGGATGAAGTGGTTAGAAAATAGATGGATCATTTTTAACTTTTAATTGTTTTGCCTTTGAATGTAGCAGGGAACTAGTGTCCCCACCTAAACCCACCAGAACACTAGTAACAATATCCCAGAGATCCACATTTCCACCAAAAATGTATGGATTTAAAGTGCCTGAATACCCTTAGGGTTATGATCACAAAATCCACATTCCAATTAAGCATTACTAAACATGAAGAAAGTAATCCCTCAGAGTGCTTTGATACCACCTATGCAAGATGTTTCAAGCTACGGAGTCTGTAGAGCCAGGCAAATCATTTTGTTTTTTTTTTTGGCACTCAAAGATATTTATGAGAGCATGCTATGCTATGTTTCCTATCTGTTTACTAACAAAACATAAAGCAAGAAATGAAACTGTTTCTGTAAACGAAACCCTGCACTTGTGTTTCGATACTGATTTAAGTCAGGAATGTTAATTGCTCATATTGTTCAGTTTTGAGAGATATGTTTAATCTTTTGTGATAACATTAGCAACTAATTAGTAATACTTTGTTATGCAGAGAGTCAAAACGTAACAGGACGGAACTGCAAAAAACTGACAAAATTATCAATAGAAATACGTAATATTTAGTAACAGACACACTGATACTGTATTGGGCAGTTAAATTTTACTGACGTGTAAATTCATTATACTGATTAATAACTGTCGTTAACAGGGGGTGGAATACGAAAGACAGGCGACGTGATTGCACAGCTGGTGACAGGACAAGCTGCACATCTGTGATGCATAGTTTACACCAGGCTGCATGCGGTCTTGAGAGATTGTCTTCCATTTCTTTTCTAGAGCCTGGGCAAGCATGTCTGTTCAGTGGTCTCTGAGGCCCAGGTGTCACGCATCAGGTGGTGGCGGTGTGCAGGGTCAGGTGAGGTCCCCGAGCTCACCGCTTTCCATTCATCATCAAATACAGCCACAGGCATCACACCTGGGCCTTCACGCCAACTGGTGGCACAAGGATGATATGCCAGCAGGCATACCAGTCTGCAACTCACAACTGGCAGCCCACTGAAGCTCAGCAGGTGTGAGCCTGGACAGTACCTGGATGGTACTCCTGGGAAAATCTAAGGCTGCTGCTAGAAGAGGTGTTAGTGGGGCCAGCAGGGGGCGCTCACCCTGTAGTCTGTGTGGGTCCTAATGCTCTAGTATAGTGATGGGAACACTGCTGTCCTCTGGCTGAGACAGAAAACCGAGGTCCTGACACTCTGTGGTCATTACAAATCGTTTGATTTTCTTGAAAAGAGTAGGGGTGTTACCCCAGCATCCTGGCCAGACTTCCCATTGGCCCTTACCACAGTCTTCTAATAATCCCCATCTGTAAACTGGCTTCAACACTACTGTTCTGCTCCCCACTGGTAGCTGGTGTGTGGGGAGCGTTCTGGCACACTCATCCGGTGAGTGGTGACAGACACCACCATTGGTGGTGGTGGAGGGGAGTCTTTCCAGAATAAAAAAATTAAAAATAAATTCTACAATATGCAGGAACCTTTGTTTATATTTTGACTAAACCTCTTGCACACCTGTAAACAAAAAAAATCTAAATGCACAGATGTTTCTCATTTGGTTACATTTCTAGAACCTATTCTAGGTCTCTTGATGTTTTGCACTAAATTCAAAGCACACCAAAGGTAAAAGTAGCTCGGAGTACAATTCCAGAGAATGTAGATTGCTTCACATTGATAACTTCAACTTGTTTAGACAGATATTTCATCCGAGCCAAAGGTTTTATTGCTAAAACAACTGGAAAAATTAAAACAATTTGTAGACATTAGAATCTCCATAGCTATAAACAGTTTATATAGGTAGTACCACTCTCCTCTTAGGGATGGGGAGTATTCTTATATAATTAACACCTGTAACCTGAGACACTTTTTGAGAGACGGGATTTTTGCCACATTTATAAATAAGGCAAAAAAGGAAATCTTGAAGCCTTGTGCAAAAACATACAGACTAACCTGCCTACAGAGATTTTTAACTTTATATAATTGTCAATGTATGAGTCCAAAGGGATACTGTGACTGAGGAGACTACTGTGACCAGTAAGGCGACAGTGCCTTGTAATAAATCACTGTTGAATTCCAGAAGAAGAAAATGGTGCTAAGAAATCGTATTATACCATTAGATTAAGAAGTACAACAGGAGAGAATGTTTCAGTCGTAACATAAAACTACAAGAACGATTACAAAGGAGAGGAGGACAGCTGGCCCATCTTGCCCATTTGGTAGTTAAGTAGTCAGCTGGTCCAAGACTCTCATCCAGCTGTTTCTCTCAGGAAGAAGGGGAACCGGCTCCAGCAGCATGGCTGGGTAGATAGACTGCTCTGTCCTCCCACACATCTTGGGGCAACAAAGTGCTCCCTGCTCTTGGTTTTAAAAAGCTCTTCAGGTAGTTTCCACTCAGTGCACTCTGATTCAAAAAAGCCCCTTGCACTGACTTTGCCTTTGTCTTTGAGCCTTTTCAATACTTGAATCAGGTTCCCTCACTGTTTAAAAGTCTGAGACTAATAAAATAATAAGCTGTTTTAGTCTGTCAGTACAAGACATTCCTTTTAAAACCAGGGAATGAAACACTTCACTCTTTTCTGGACTGATTCTAGAGCAGCAATACCTTTTCTATAACAAAAAGATATTTTCGGTGACTGAATTATTGCACAATATTATAAATGAGGCCTTACTAGTGCATTACACAATATAAACATGTCCACTGAAATGTATCCTACATATATCCTAATATTATACTTTTTTTATTGTTTCCTCACATCATGTAGATGAGATGTAATTGTGTCAATATGAACACCTGAGTCTTTTTCCTCAGCAGCTTCCACTAGTTCAGTTTCCCATCCTGTATTTATAGTTAATTTGTTGCTACCTGCATGCAAAACAGTGCACTAACCTATATTACACACCACCTGCCAGGTGTTTAACGAGTTTGGAATCTTATCCAAACCTTCAGAAAATTTCCTTTGTTGCTGCTATTGAGCTATTGGTTTCAACTTTACAAATACCATGAATGTTTGTAGGAAACTCCTCCCCAACAGAAACCTGAAAAACATTGACCAATTCAGCAGCTCTCATACCAGCACAGACGTAAATTCACACACCTCAGCTTCTTTTCAGAACCTTTTCTGGGACTTTAAGAATGTATCCCTATTGAAATTTTACACTCTTGCACTCTAATCCAGTTCAGCCAATGTAATTCTGGTGAGCATTTTACTGAAGCATGCAAAAATCAAGAAATGGTTGACAAGAAACCATTTGAAAACAAAATCCTTTTTAAATTTACTCATTAACTCCATTTTTCTGTTTACACAAATCATTGCAATGGAATTCGGGCAGCTTTACAGTTTCAAGACAATGAAAGGGGCCAGGTATCAGACAGTAATATATAACAAAAAGACTAAATGACACTACAAGAGGTTGCGAGAACACTGGAATAAGAAATGAGCAGATAAAAAAAAAATACGTCAAAACACCTGTGCCCGGAGGATGCAGCACCTGAGCACTGCAAAACGAACACTGGACACTCATTACACACAAGTCACCCATCTTGCCTCTGGAGTTGAAAAGCAACGGAAGCTGACCGAGCCTCACCTGACTGGTCTACGGCCTCACAGAGCTGGGGTGGGTGTACCAGTATCAATGTGCACTTCAGCACCGAAACGGGTGACAATGTCTGCTCTGAAAGTCTTTACAGATTGAACAGCCCCACCGTGCCCGACGTCAGCTCAAGATACAGTGACCGGACGAGATCCTGGGTAAAATTAAAGGTTAACTTTCCTTAGTCTGATATTTGCTCTGTGGAGACGTTAGTCTTACTGGGATTCCACCCAGTGGTCCGATGGTTACTCCACGGCTAAGAGCGCTCAAAATGACCACTCCACTTTGCAGGTGTGAGGTGTCCCTCAGAGCTGCCGTTTCTGTTCCCTAGGGAACGACTCTGTCCTGTAGCTCTGGAGTTAGAAATAGCTCTGGAGCGGCTCTCCCAGAATAACCTCCATCTGCTGAATGACCTTTTGAACTTGGTGTTCCACCTCCTCGCACTCATCTGAAATAAAGGAACAAACAAATGAATGAGTGACGAAGGCAAAAAAGTGAACTGTCGAGCTGTCCTGTGTATTGTTCAACGAAGGAACAGTCAAGACACAGGGCTGTGCAAGCAGGGCTTTGAGGTTTGGACGAAGTACAAGCAGACAATGACCTAGATAAAGAACACAGCTGGGGCTCTTCTCACATTTAACCACATTAAACATCTTGGTAGTAGACACAACCTCTTTTCAGCCAAGCATAGTGTGTAGTTCTGCACTGAGCTGAACTTACCCTCCATCAACTCCGCCAGGAACGGGATGGTCTCCGGCAGCAGGACCATGTAATTCTCCCGCAGTTTGCCCGCCAGCTCCAGCAGCATCAGCAAGGCGGAGTACCGCACCTGTGGCCAAGCACATTCCAACGGGATGTTAGACTGCACAGGTCATTTCTGCAGAAAGGTGGCTAAGGTGTTGTCCAGTCCAGGTCCTACAGAGCCCTAATCTAGTTAATCTTAATAGCCACCCGTTTTAAAAGGTTGCCAACACCTGTAAGCTACTGATGAATCAAAGAATCTGTTAAGACAGTTAAGAGCTCTAGCTCTTGAGGGATGAAGTGGGGACTGACTATAGTCTAACATGATCTCTAAATTGTTTAACTGATCAGGGTGGGACAACTCTTCCTACATATAGATGTGCTTTTCTTCTGGCTTTTCAAAGGCTAACAATATCTGCTAAAGTCAAACACTGATGAACCTTAAACAGAGGTCAAGCACACAAAACTCAGTGTGAAACAGTTACTAACACTGCCTGCCAGAACATCTATTGTTAGGACAGGTCAGTACAGAACACGGGTAAACTAAAAAAAGAACCAGGGAGACTTCTGGTAGCTCCAGGCTCAGACAGAGGCATATTTATAGTACTCATGCAGTCTTTGGCACATGTTTTTCTTACATCAAGTTAAATTTAAGCAACTTTCCCTATTCATCTCATTATGTTACCCCTAAAGAAATGTGACTTATTGCCAAAGAAACTGAGCTAACTGGACTAATTTCCTCTTACTCTTGGGTTCTCAGTCCTTACATGCTCATCCTTAAAATTTAGCACACCACCTAATCCATGTTGGACTTGCACATAAAATGTATCCAATGTATACAACTTCACACTGGTAGTTGCAGTTTAAGATTGCTCCTAACCCTATTCTATCTGTCACGGTTGCAATCTGTGTTATCACAGGTTCTGCTGTGACAGGTCTCCTCTCGGTGTACATGTGCTTTCAGAAGGGACTGGTGTGACAGTACCACTAAGCTCTCCACCACTGTTGCTCAATGACAATTTTTAAATGATCATTCTTCATGTATTAGGTCTAACTACAGCCAAAAGTGTGTTGGAGACCAAGCTATTCTTAAATTGCACTTGATTGTATTAAGTTGCAAAAACTGTGCTTATAGAAAAATTTGAGTCAAGATAACATTTTGCTAGAGTGTTTTGGTTAGATGCCTCTTAGTATCTTGGTTTCTTTAATAAGATTAATTTTCCTGTCTCAACATCACCCTCCCATATTATTTTGTGTAAGATCACACTTTTCTGTACGTTTTATGTTTGTTCCATTTTAGTTTTGATCTGAAAATGTTAAAGTATTTGTTAAAAAAGCAATATAATTATCATCCAAATTCTCCAGGCACTAAGTTCCATTTCTGCACATCACACGTTATGATGCGATACATTCCTAGGAGCAAAACGATCATTGCATCTCTAAGAAGCTGCTGTACCTTGGGGGAGCTGTGCCGGGTCTTCAGTAAGATCTGGTAGTTGAGGGGTTTCCACTGTGAGTCATCGCCCAGTGCAACAGAGAACTGAGCAATGCAAGGGATGAGGTGTTCTGTTATTCTGGTCTGGTAAGCCTCTTCTCCACCCAAAGTGTTCTCCAGCTGCACACAAAACGAAACATTTTATTAATGTCTTAATTCTGAAATTCACAGACACCTGCAACTCATTAAAACCTGTGTTACTTAAATGCAGGACCCAAAATGAATGATACTGCAGTCCTTTATCCCACGGATGAAACGGGAGGAGAGAAACGGGCATGGCTAGATCTGAGCACAGGGGTTGAATGTCAATGCACAGGGAGCATCTACCTTGCCTTTGCAGCTCTGGGATCTGGTAAAAAAGCACTGAGCAGCAGAGAGAATTTCTACAGCCACATGGGAGTGTACCTGATGGACAAGGGGCAGCATGAGGGCATCTGCTCGCTCCTTGCTGATGAAGCGCTGGGTGTCATAGAGGAAGATCTTGTGCAGACAGTCCAGGACGTACTGCAGGAGCAGGCAGCTCTTGTCAACATGGTCCTCCGAGTCAAAGAGCGCTTCATCTGCAGAAAGAAAACAGGAGCGACCAGTGAGTTAAACAATGAAACAAACAGAAAGGGCAGAACTAGACACCCCGCATAGAAAAAGACAGTAGCTGCGGAAACACGAAAAAGAATACACTGACAAGTAATGTTGATGTTATGAATCATTAATAGAATGAAATGCTCTTTCACCTTACTCCTGCTCTTACCCTCAAGTCCTTCAAATCCCTTTTCATCCTACCATTCCCAGGTCAGTCCTAATGAGACCCCTTTACTTCTGCTTCTATTTTGAATGGTTCAGCACACCCTTCTCACAGATGAAAGAACTGCTCTAGTTTACTGCGAGCACAAACCTGTGTTCGCAGTGTTGGTCTGGTTCAGCAGGTCGGAAAGGGGCTTGACGAGATGCCCGGCGAACAGGGTGAACAGCCCCTTCAGTCTGCCGGCGATGGAGTCGGAGAGGCGGTAAAATGTGAGCAGACGCTCCTTCGGGGCTCCTTCTGTTTTACTCCAGTCAAACAGCTGTGCGTTCAGAAGACAACACATGAGTACAGCTAGGATGAACGTGTTTTTTGTATGCATTTGCATTCACCATCTATCCATTTTTGTAACTGCTTTATCCAATACAGGGTCCTGGGATATTCCGAGACGCAACAGGCACAAGGTGGGGGTACGCCCTGGATGGGATACCAGTTCATCACAGGGCAGACAGACCAAAACACGGACATGCACACACTCACACCAGGGTCAATTATCCCAGAAGCCAATTAACCTATCAGTTTGTCTTCGGATTATGGGAAAAAAACTGGAGCACCTGGAGGAAACCCACTCAAACATTGAGAGAACATACGAACTCCTCACAGACAGCACGCCGGGTCTGGAATTGAACAGCAGCAATGCTCACTCCCACACCACTGTGCTGACCCACGGGAATCGCCAGACCTCTTTTATACCTTCTCATTTGGAATTCCGTTTGATATTATTGATCTTTATTACCGACAGAATGGAACAGAAAATTACTGAATTTATTCACTTTCTATACAGGTGCAGTTCTAAAATGTTTCTTCTCTAAGAGGAACAATCTCAGAAATAACTCTTGAAAACAAAATAAAAGGACCATTACGCGGATTATATCTCAAAGGACTGCGCACCTTGAAGAAGAGAGGCCTGAACGTAACTTCTGAAAGCTTCATGACCATGACCAGGAGACAACCGATGATATAGCCTTCAATTTCATTCGTCTTCTCCAGATCACCCTAAAAGACCATTAAGGGAGAGTCAAAACACTGAAATACCAACTTGAACTACACATAATTCTTCAAAAGAACAATGTTTAGGCATGGTTTTGCAAAAAACACTTTCAGTTTTGTAACAGAAGGTACAGCTGGATATTCTACTGTAGATTTGATAACAGCAGTTTTATGGGCCATAAAGCTGGAAAAACCTTCCTCTCTACTATTTCTAAAAACACCTGAAATCACTCTTTATTTTCTCATTTAAACCCACGCAGTTTTGAGCTACCACTGCTAATCAATTCGGATTAATTTACGTCACAATCCCTGTATTGCATGTGCACACATCTGGCACGCTAGCCCATAGCCTCTGTGCGGCAGGAGAAATGATAAGAGACTCATATATTACTGTTATGGATGGGCGATAATAAAATTCGGGTGGATAAAAAGACACTTATAAAATACTTTACTTGCACTACTTTAATCATACATCAGGATATTTGAAAAGAAAACGTGCCTAACAATAACTGAGCTTGAACAAAATCACTCCTGACACACCATACCCAGCAAGTTTATCTGGATTACTTTTAAGTTTCTAGAAAGAAACAAAACATTTCTCCAGGTCCTGACAGTCCTGCAGTGCACTACAGTGTAATGAAACTGTTGTTGCTTAACTGTAAGCAGAGCGATGAGCGTTAACACCACAGCACAGTACAGATTAAATTCGCTAAAACTATTCTGACCAAGAACAGGCAGCACCAAGCTGCAAATGCCTGAGGATTCTCTGCTTTTCATGTTAACTTTGATCTCAATTACTTAACTACTTTGAGAAGAAAGCAAATCACGTTTTTGAAGTCTTAATTGGCAGCTAACTGAAAAATACCCGCAAGCCTCTGGCTTAATTTGATGTGGTGTGGTGAGCGTTCTGGCGCACTATGGCTGCCGTCGCATCATCCAGGTGGGGCTGCACACTGGTGGTGTTGGAGGGGAGTCCCCATTACCTGTAAAGCGCTTTGAGTGGAGTGTCCAGAAAAGCGCTATATAAGTGTAAGCAATTATTAATTAAATTATTCTTATTAATTTCCTTGTTGGCCCAAAGCCTATTATTCATGTATTATCCTATTCCTATACAGCTTGGTATAGGAATAGAAGCAGCTTGCAGCGTCACAATCTCTTGCTGACAGTAGTGCACGCTGGCAGGATTCTGCAAGGCCCAGGAGTCTATCCACTCAACAGGTGCTTCACCAGTGGTGTACTGCGGCTCAGGGAATCCCAGTGACTGGACTTGTGCTCATCCACCATTCTCAGTGTGCACCCAGACCAGTTCAACCAGGGAGCCTCCACTATAACTATAAAAGATAACTATACAATTATCTTTATTATTTATTTAAAAACGGATAAAAAAATATAGTAGGATATACACTGTTTTTTTCCCCAAAAACATTCTTATTCTACCACCAAAAATTGAAAACACCCCGGATTTCTATTCGGGAAGGGAGAGCACAACATCCTCCCCTCCTCCAGCAGGCTCAGTTCCCACACAGGACGCACCTGGGAGTGCTCTGCTCTGAAGTCCAGGGCAGTGAGGAAGAAGGCTGTCAGCTCAGACTGGTGAGAGGTCAGCAGGTCGCGCTCCATGTGACTAATGTGCTCCTGCAGGACGTCCATCAGTGGGCCGAGGTAGCTCTGCCACAAAGAAACAAAAACACACAAGGTCCCGATGACATCAAGTCATTCTTGACATTCACAAGCAAAATGTCCCTTTCATTCAGGTTTTTATTCATTCTGCTTTGGGCTAGTTAGAAACTTTTATCAATCAGAATAGATCGTTAATTGCCATGATAACTTTTGTGCTTTACTCACAACCCAAAGATATTTCACCCACTCAATAAGTTATGTTTCTCTTTTACAATGGTCATGTTCAGATCCCTGAGCTTTGCTGTGGTTTATGAATCTCTAAGCAAGCTTCCTAATGCCGGATGTCAATCCTAATGTGCAAGCAATGCAGAAAGTTCCCCAGCCATCACGCACCTGGTGGGACTGGACCAGCCTGTTGTAGCATTTGGTGACAGTGGGCAGCAGCACCCGCGGAGGAATGTTTGTCGCCAGCGTGGTCTTGAGAGACGTCAGCCTCACACCCAGCTGTGGGCACTGAGTCACCTTCTCCGCAAGCCTGGTGAGGTGAGCAACCTGCATGCAGATCAGATCACACATTTCCATAAAACCCAGGGATGCCAAGAAAAGCAGTTTGGAGTATCCTAGTGCAGATTTTAACAGACAGGATAAATGTATGGTACTTACTATTTGCAGAAAACAAGCATAGCTCCATACTTCAGAAATTGAGACTTTACGACAAATGGCCCATGCAAAGAGTTTAAATGGTAACAATGCTTGATGTATACAAGTTGGAAAGGGTAAACCACTGCTCACCTGCACTAAGATGTCCATGAGGTAAGGGCTGACAAAATGTGGCAGAGTTTCACAGACCCGATGCAAAGCAGTGACTGTACTGAGTAAGTAGATTTCGTTGGAGAGTAACTCCTTGCGGTCTTTCAGAGTCTGAAGCACAGCAGGCATCAGTCTGGACAGAAGACATTAACTTTAATTGAATAAATTCACTTTACATCATTATTTTTATATTTTCAGACTTCAGGCCCTGCAAATGAAAGTTATTTTTTAGTCATGACACATAAAACAATGAACTAAACTAAACCTTTCTACCTGAACCTGTAGCATGAGGAATAAGGTGAAGAGAGTTGCTGATTTAAGGGACTGCTGATCCAGGAAAAACATTGCTGTCAGCTTCAAAAGGACTGAGTCTGAGATCTACAGAGCACTAACTCCTTCCATTCGCTTTGCAAAAACATGAGGCCGCTGTTCAGCTGTGAAGAGGTGGTTGTGATATTTGAAAACAGAGGACCATGCTAACTTCGAGTGCTTCTTGCTTTACCACATGGCTCACCTTGGCAGCTGTGGTATAGCCAGGGCTTTAAGAGTGCTAGTGACCTCTGCGATGCACAGAAGGGCACTGCCCATGACGTTTCTCTCCTCCTCCTGCGTGGTGACCAGGCCCACCGCAGTGCTCAGCACGGGCAGGAACGCCTCTTGATGAGCTGCGCCAAAGCAGCGGCAGAGCAGCTTGAGGCTGTAGAGGGCCGTCTGCCTGTTGATGGCCTGCTCCTCCTCCTCCCGCCGCCCGTGCGTCGCTATGGCCAGCAGCTCTCCCACCAGATCCAGCAGCAGCCTCACCTGCGTGGAAGGCAAGAGCCGGCAGTCATCAAAGCACCAGGAGTGTGGGTCAAAAACACCGGGCTGTGTCAGCCTGCATCAACAGCAGTGAACGGCCGTGTTGCGTGGAAACATAAAACACACCTGTCCCTCCTCCCAGTGCACCTTCTGCTGAAGCTTGTTGTTGAGCAGGTCCATAGCCTTGCGCCTCACTGAGGGCAGCTGGTTGCTCATGAGGCCTCTCATCACGGGGATGAAGGTGTCAGTGGGCAGCAGGGCGTTCACCTGCACAGACAACAGCACAGTCGGTAGGCACAGGTCAGAAAACTCCAAAGACCAGAAATGGTAACAACAGAAACACGGCAATAAAGCAAAGCAACTCTTACTTTATCCAGGACATCGTAGGACTTGCTGAGAAGAGCCCTCCAGAACTTGGCCGTGGGCTTGTCGGAGTTATGCTCCACGCACTGAGCCACGGAGTTGATGTAGCGAAGGACCTCCTCCAGCAGGCTGAAAGAACACGGACGTGTCCAGGGAGATTTAGAACTACACACTACTGCTCTGCAGTGTACAGGGCATGCTAAAAACAAGGCAAGTTAATTGTCTAACAAACTGGATTAAACAAAGTTTTAGTGGAGAAGAAAAAATAATGTTGAATTACTATCACAAAACTTAAATTCCATACAATGCGCATCACTGGTCGCAGTACTTTGAAGTGATACCACACACCTTTGCTCAAGACTCTGCAGATGTTCTTGCTGTGTCTCGTCACTGTTTGCCACCTGTAAAAACAGAAGACACATTGACACACAGAGCACAGTACATCCCCCTACTCCACCTGGGGTTTCTGTAAAAAAAAACATATACTACAGCAATCCACAACTAAGCAACAAAGGAGCTTTAAATATCTTTATTTTCATAAATGTAAAATATATTGCAGAAGCATACAGTATGCAAGACAAATTACTCCCTTAAGTAACCTATGTTTGCCTTAATCATTTAAGTATTTAATTTGTTTAAGTACGCAACTGGAATAATGAAAAACAAAGGTTTGCATAAGCCACTATACAAACACCAGTTCAGGACACACAGGACACAAGTCATGGTGTTTGAGTTAATGATTTGACTTTTAACCTGCTTGCCTTCAGGGTCAACAACCTGGTCACACGGACAAGGCAGTTGGAACCACCCTCTCGCACACACCAAAGCATTGCTGTGCTGGCAGAGCTGATGGAATAACTGAGCACACAGAACCTCAGGAAATCAGTCGGAACACCCATATTTACACCCCTGTGAGCAGGTGATTGCCTGGAGTTGGGGCTGGTCTTTCTTCAGAACATGAAACGTTAACTGATGAAATGTCAACTACAGCCCACAGAAACTTATCCTTAACAGGCTGTCTGGGTCACACATTTGTTCAGCGTACATGACCACCAGGCTCCCTTCCTCTTACCTTCCCGACAAAGCTGTCTGAGGCCAGCAAGTGTGCCATGAAGGAGACCGACAGAAACTTGAAATGTCGCAGCTCCTTGCCACTGTGCGCTTCCACACTGAACAGCAGGTCTTCCACTTCATCTTTTTTGGGCTTTCTCCGTGTAGATCTACTCCTTTCTGCAGCTAGTCAAAGAACAGCAGAGCATGAGGGATCTGGGAGGACAGGCCTATAAATGTTTTAAGAGCCACTCGTGACACTGCTGAACATCAAATGTGATCTTCAGGTTCTCTGTGCATCTTAACATGCAGACACACGAAAAAGGCATTGTGAGTATTTCTTTCCAGGTTCAGTAGATCTCCCTTACTACCGACAAAGATAAATCACTCCTTTTCACATTCCAAAAGTCACATACCAAAAGTCAATTCTAGGAGCTAGTTAGCAGCTTTTTCATCTATATCAGCACTGATTCATGTAGAAGGTTAAAAGGCAAACAAGGATGAAACATTTGTTTTACAAATTTCAATGTAGAGCTGGCATATCTGATGATATGCAAGGGCAATTTGTGTTTTCTATATGAAAAAAGCAATAATGCAATAAAATTGTTTGTGAGATTCTTTTTGTTTCCTTGCTTTGAGTGTTTTACAGGGAACATGCTAAAACAAGCTGGGAATGAACATGGACCACATTACAGAAAGTTAATTTAGAAGCCTGCACAGAATAGCAAGTCAAAGCACATTTTAACTTGTTGCTCAAATACTTATTTGCTTGTGCTTTGTGATTTCAACTCGGGCTTTTACTTTAACAAGGCAACTGCAACAATTTATGCATTCCAGTCTTTGTAAACACCATAGAGCTGTAAACCATTTACTATGCTACTGTCACGCACTGCATGTAGCATAGTTTATTTTATGTAGCACGGAAAAAAAACTATCATTTTCTGTGCAAACTACTTGCCACAAAGAATCGTTTGAATCCAGCAACAAGGGGTTTCTCTTACCATTTAATATCTTTAATCGGCAATAATCTGCATAGTTTTTTTTAGGCAAAGCACTACAACGCATCAATGACCGACCCCAAATAAGGAGACGAATCCATCTTCTCCCACACTGCTCCCTGAAATGTATGTTCTCAAAGGGCCCTTCAAGCCAACTGACAGCTTCGCCAGGAACTTAAAACCATTCCTGCTATGGTTCAATGAATAACCATATTCATCATAAGGAAATCATAAGGAAATGAAAACTAGAAACGAAACTGCACCGTGCCTTCAGTACACTGCATGCATCAATAATCTGGAATTTAAACGTGAAGGCGGAGATATTAGTTTTAAGGTCTTGCCGACAGTTCTGAACTACAGCAGAAAAACTTAAATCTTAAAATCGAATTATCACAATCTTAAAAGCTCTTATATCCCTTAAATTGCTCTAGGAAGACTGGTTATACTTCTTCTTGATAATTTACTTCGTGCCCTCATGGAGCCCTTCACTCTGCTTCATGCATGTTATTATACTTTGCCCTCTGTGCGGTACAGGAAGCTGAATATTTTTTCTTTATATACAGATGTATTTAGTATATAAACCAATGTCTTCAAATCAAATATTTAAAATAATAGGGGCTGGTTTACCAATAGCACAAGATTTTGCTGTTTTTGGAAGCAACACACAAAACCAGCCATGTGTGGTCTTGTGTGCTGCTCCTTTTTTCAAACAAAAAAAACAAACAACAGCAGCCTTTTCATCAACAGGTTTACATGCATTTTTCTTTTTCTAAGAATGCCATTCTGATTTTTAGGTACAGCCTCATGGTGTTTCACATGTTGCTTTTTTTTATTTTGCTCAGCACAAAAATGTGATGAGGTCACGTCTGTCAAGTATCCTGATGAACAGCCAAGGCAGACAACCCCAGTAAGGGCTGTTTCTGTTCTGTCAGGTTTTCTGCTGAAGGCCAGTCATGTGCGGTGCTGTTTTAACAGTACCCACAGAGGGTATTGTACTGTGTTGGAGCTTAACGTTACAACAAATGTGCTTAAGTTGAGAACAAAAGTCTTCCAACTGCAACACCCGACAGTGTACAGATACAGTTGCAGCATGTTAAATGTTCCATGTTTCTGGTGTTTTCATTAATTATTTAATATGCTTCCTTTTAGAAAGCATTTAAAGGGGCACTGCAGTCCCAGTTTCTCAGTTATTTAACATCTTTTTCATTTGAAATTTCCCTTTCTTCAATAACCAGATTTATTAACCTTCATACAATGTATTTTTACAATACAGTTAGAAACTGTGTATTTGTTTTGGGGCCTTTGAAAAACACAAATCATAAAGGAGTGATCAATCGCCTGAAAGGGTGCCCAAACCTTCGCTCATGCCACATTCACTTCTTTATTTTTCCCCCCCAATCTGTTAAAAATCTGCAAATACATACTAACTGTGCACTAAAATATGCAGAAAGATGTCATGTTCGTACCATAAGTTTGTACCATGCAAAGGTTGTGTCAACATCTTTTCACTTAGAGATGTACTGAAACATACAATTTCACCAGAGGTGCCTAACGAGTTGCACACAACTGTGTATTTGAGTATCTGACTATAGTTGTTATACAGAACTGCCTTTCCCCTTTAGCTCTCATGCCTTCTCATGCTTCGTTAATGGCTTGGATTCGTTAACGGCTGCAATCACCTCGGGCACCAGCGAGTTCCCAAGCCTGCTCTCAATGGAGCTCCAAGGCCTTACAGGGGAACTCAAGGGCCCCCATTTCTGCCCCCATTGGTACACTTTATGACTGAAGTTCGACCCCAGTTGGACCTTTAACAAGACCGATACCTAAACCATGCTGGAATGCAGATACAGAACCACCTCACATCGCTACCCGACAGCCCCTCTGAAGCAACTGTTGGCCAAACTGACTAATCAAATTGAGAAGAGGCTCTCTTCAGCTTCAAGTTCAGCTTCATATTTCCCAAGCACAGCCAAAGCTACAATAAACTGACGCCAAAAAGAGGTCATTCAATGATTTAAGACAATAACTAATGAAATATTTCATTAAATTAACTTAACACCATGTTTCATTAAGTAAATGGCCAATTGCCATATAATGGTTAAAGGTCTGAGCTTTGAAATTCCCAGAAAGCCCTTTTTAGTGGTTTTATGAAATGAGATTGAGAAAACAAATAAAAGAAAAGATCGAGCGAGTGATTTGCAGCCACCTTCCTCCTTGTCCTCTGGTAAGGTGGTCAGGTACTGCAGGATTTTGATCAGGGAACAGAGCTGCTCCTGTAGCTCAAACGTGCAGCACACGGAGATCCAGAACTCCATATCCCTCTCCAGAACAGCATCCTGGAGGCAGAAAATAGAAATAAGCCTCCATTCATCTCTCTTCTGACAGCCTCACCTGGCTGGAGAGATTCAATCTTGCTTTTACAACACTGCAGTTTTTTTTTAAATTGGAAAAAATATCCAAAAGTATGACATATAAACACCTTCACATGAAGGAAAAGGTGACAAGGAGGTTGATTTTAACATCCAGCGGTCTGCAGCAAGTTACAACACAGCAGTAATAAAAGGTTTCGATTCAGATTTTGACTGGTTTCTGCAACTTATAATCAATCATATTTGTTATTGGTCAGGCCACTCAGGAGCCCGACTCGTGTTCTGTTGTGCTACGGGTGTGATCAAACGACATTATGATTGGGACCAGAAGTTTGGGAGGGCATTTTAAAAAGGCATTCAGCTGCTTTACTATGGATACTGTGGGTTTCATCATGCATACCACTATATGCCTTATGAAAATACACTGTAGATTCTTTTGAGAAACGCTATTGAAACACAACTGCAAAGATCTAAATTGGCTGTCGCGTGCGGAGACAACTCGGGTTGGCCAACTCCGTACCTTCTCCGCACCGCTGCTGCCAGCGCCCGTCTCGGTAGCGTGCTGCTTGAACAAGAGCAGGAGCAGCACCCACAGGAAGCGCTCCGGCCCCAGGGTGCCCACCAGCTGGCTCAGGATGGGCAGGCGGCGGTGTTCAGGGACGTGGGGCAGAGCGTCCACAAACACGCGGACGATGCCGGCCACCACGCTCTCCATCTCTCCCGGAGACTGCGAAGGTCCGCCTTCGTGAGCCTGCAACACAGGTACCATTGCCAGGATGCTCCCAGCACGCTCCCAGTCCCCCACACACGTTCCTTCACAGGGGTCGGACTGTCAGGAGCTGTGCTACTGCACTCAAAGTGGCTAACTGCAGTCCTGTCTTTCCATGCGTTTACTTCTATTTTTCTGATTCCATTTTGTTTTACCTCTTATGGGGCTTTAAAGATGAAATCACAAGACAGGTAACTTTCTTTCACATATTAAAGTGTAGACTGAACTGTTACTGGAGTCCGCGGGGCACCCACCTGTATAAGCGCAGGGATCACAGTCTGGACAGTCTTGTTGATGACCTGGAAACTGTAGATGTCATCGAGCCTCATGATGTTTGCCCCCATGAAAGTAAAGATGGGCATGATGTTGTGCAGGATTTTTTCCTATGACAAAAGAATGAAGAAATTGGCTACTTTGACTATAACATGGGCAGTCATTCTTGTAATAATAATGTTACAGCTGTGAGGGAAAAGATGTAAAGAAAGCTTCACAAATTCAGTAAGACAAACCATTCTAAACGAGGCAGTACTAAAGATCCTGAATTACACAGCGGAGAAATGTTCCAGGGGGCATAGTGAAAAGCAACGAGTGAATATCCTTTCAATTAAAAGTACGACTATGCTGCAAATCACTGTGCGCTAGTGACTCAAGTATACGCAGTGGAACAGCCTTGTTAGTAGACCGCACTTGACAAGACAAATTTGAAACTTGTTATAAAATCGGTAACTTAAAACAGTGACAATAAGTGGTTTTTAGTGGTTGAAACAAATTACTATGAATGCCAAATAGTATGTCATGAGCAGATATATTGTTATAATTTAACATTTTATTATCGATGATAACATGCACAGAAGAAAAAAAGAATGATTTTGCCAGTGACAAGATGTGAAAGACAACACACCAGAAAATACACCATAAATGTAACGATATTTTGTAAAACTGTACCCTACTACACTGGATGTTCCATATACCTCTGTCGCTATTTCAGCCTTAATTCAATTATAATGAAAAAACAAGGGGATGAAAGTTATCAAGAATCATTTTGTCTGAAGTGTCTGGAAGTTTAGAGGTCCCCCTGGAGTTCAGCATATTCTGATAAAAGTAATTTTACCTGGACCAACCTGATAAACCAACCTCACACAAAAGACCAAGTTATCACTTGTTCAACAGACTAATAAAAATATTTTAAATGCACTAAACAAAAAACAAACACTGAATTAACCATTTAGAATGATTCTTGGAAGTAGTTTACTACTTGCGTTTTTCTAAACATCAGTTATTCCTAGTATAAGAATACTAAAGTTGTGGCAGGTACACAGTGTGGGTATCTCTAGTCATGTGACCAGTTTTACATGTATATTTCATGGATTGAATTACCTCAAGGTTACAGAAGATGCACCTGGCACTCAAGGTTCTGGTAATTGTTGTGAAAAGGAACAGTCGGGTAGTATGGGCGTGGTTTCCCAATTTTTTAAAGCACCGAAAAGGGTATGACCAAAGTACCCTTAAAGGTTATGAAATGCGATTGGGCAGGAAAGAGATGAGGACTTACGGGAAACATTCCTGCTACAGCCCCCAGCAGCAGTAAGGCATGGTGATGCGTCTGAGGCATGTTGGAGCACCTCACACACTGCACCACCAGCTCCACGTTGAACTTCTCTTCATCCAGCAGTTCTGGGAACAAAAGACAATCTAGCTGGGATAAAGCCAACAGAAGCGTTCAGTTCCAACTGATACATGCTGCCTAGGTACTTCCATCCTAACGACAACTTCTGACAGGAACTCCCTCCGTGGGAACTGGCAGTGGAACATGAGGAATGTGAAATATATACCAAGAGCCTAGATTAGCAACAAAAAGACAGTCCTAAACCAAAATCCCATGAATATACTGTTTTTCCACAGCGATGTCAGACAAAGCAGTAACAGACTGCTGATGTGGCGCACCTTTGCTGACAGGCTTTCCATCAGGGGACACTTTGTGACAGACGTTGAGCAGACAGCTGAGGATTAGTTGCTTGGTGTACTCCACACTCGCCTGCTCTGTACCCTGGGGCTCCAGACACCTGCAGAAAGCCAAGACTATTCATGACAACTACTAGGCACAGGGAAGAGGGAGGAGATGGTTACGTTTTTCCCACAATTTTCATGCTTTACTTTTGTTTTAGGGGAACAAGCATGATTAAAAAAATGCATAAAAGCAAAGTGAGTTTTGTGACGGGGAGCACCTGGAGAGGAGGGTGAAGAGGGCAGGGACCAGCATCTGGGGCTTCTTGAGTTTCTTCTTGTGCTGCAACAGCTCCAGGATAAGTGTCACCCGTTGCCAGGAAACCGCGTCTGCCTGTGTAGGCCCATCAGCCACTGGGGCTTTCCTGCACCACACAACACCACCAACCAGTTACACCTCTGCAGAGCGTCTGCTAGAGCTCCTCTGGTACCTACACTGCAGGTGTGAATTCTAGAATCGTTTAGAGAAAGTCAGACTGGTTTCCTGCTTTATTTTAAAATACAAGTCCTGGACTTTGTGTGTTCTAAAAAAGTACATTTTAAGAGCTAATCATAAAAGGAAAAAAAAATAATCGGCGCCTCCCTCCCTTCCATTTCTGTCACCTATCATAAACACTGCTTACACAGGGCCTCCAGTATAGTAGATGGACCTTCCCAGCCCTCCCATAAACTCTTTGCTCCCCTACCATCTAGGAAAAGATATAGCAGTGTATGGGCTAGCTCCACCAGACTCTGTAACAGCTTCTTCCACACAAGTAGTCAGGCTCCTCAACACCCTGGAATCTACTGGCACCCACCCCAATTCCAGAAACAGGGTTTAAATCCCCCCAGTGTGATGTGTATACTGTATTATGTACTGCGATGTAATTTGCACTCTTCACTATGTGGATCCTGTCTACAATGTCTATGTCAGTGTCCTGTCTGTATTTGCACCGTGGACCAGGAGGAGCGATATTTCGTTCCACTGTATACTTGTATATGGCTGGAATGACAAGTAAACATGAACTTGAAAACTCCTTATCAGGAATATAAAGTGTCCAAACAGGTGAGCCCTGATACTCACAGTCTGTACTAAACTTAAAAAGAAAGAAGAAAATATTTTTTTCCATGCTGAAAAGAACAGAATGGCATAAACCTTTACTTGTTCTTTTGCAGCCTATGCATGCCAACGCAGCCACCTACTTGAACTAAACTTAAGACCAGGGGGAATGAAGAAATGTTTCTGGGGTATGAAGACGTGCTCGGCTCCTCTACTTCATTACCGTTGCTGCTGGAGTTTCTGTCTCCTGGTCTGCTGCACGGTGGCTGAAGCTTTGGGCTTCTCTGCAGGAACCAGCTCATTAGCCACCTGCTCGGCATCAACCGCTAGCTGTGTCAACACAAAGCAACGCAGTTCAGGCTTCTCACAAAGACACAAGGTTGACACTGATTCTCAGTGTAAACTCAGGTCTATAATTCAAAAATGCTACAAAAAGCTACATAAAACCCCCCAACAGTGAGATCCACATTTTCAGAGGTGCACAGAAAAAAATGCTGAAATGATGAAACGGATCAAGAATGAAACGGATCTGACTAGACAATTCCTGAGATACCTCAGCACAAGGAAAAATGCACAAAATGAATTTCTTAGTGCAACTTAACAAGCAGGAGGGAGTACAGGAAGAGGCTTACTGCTTTGAAAACGCTGTTCACAGTCTGGGCGCAGGCCGGATTCCTACACTCCACAAGCAAATCAAACATCACCCCCAGGAGTCTCTGCTGTATCTTGTCGTCTGTCAGAGCTGTGAAGAAGGGCTTTGTGATCTGTGAAGAGATAAAAGATGGAACACTCCCGTTGAGAGCCTGCAAATGTTCAAAAGCAGCAGACAGATAATGACACAGCCCACACACACCCTCAGACAGCTCTCAGGGAACAATCACGACTGGTCCCATTTTCTACAGCGAGGGCCAAAGATAACAATTTAGAGAGACGATCCTGGCAGTAGGAGCACTTAATAATTGCTTGGGTATGTTACATAAGAATTTTTATGCCTTCAAAAAACTACAGTGATCCCTCACTTTAATGAACTTCACCAGCTTTCGAATTTAACGTACAAAATCTGGCAAAGAGGACCAACAGTTCCAGCCCACGGATCAAGGGATAATTCTAGCCACGAAAGGGCTGTACCAAAAGATGTACTTGTAGGACGTGATCATGGTGGACGAAGTTGAAGCTGACAAATCAAGCGACACAAGAGGGCAGCAAACACTGAATAATGTGTTTGAAATCCACCATCTTTAATTTGGAGGCCACCTGGAAGGCAGTCACAATTCTAACACTAAGAACAAACAGAAAAAAAGAGCTCAAGCTCTGATTTAGAGTTTGAAGCCCATGACGATCACAAAACCATAAATGTTAAGCTACAGTATTTTATTTTTCATTATATATATGATATATCTCAATATACAAGTGTATAATAAAAGCATTGTTTTTATATAACATAACATCTTCATGTATGTAATATTCAATAAACATGCAAAGGTGAGAAAATCATATACACTGCATATTAGTGTTTTTGGGCTTGAAATGTAACAAACAGCGGGCAATACTGGACACTCCTTCCCCTGTGCTAGTCCCGTAAAGTGAGGGAAACTGGATCCCATCCTCCCCCAGGAAAGGAGAAGGCGCTGTCAGAGGCGCACTGATCCAGCTCATGCTGCGCACCTGCTCCAGAGCGAGGATCTGGACGGCTGGCGTCCCGTGGCAGGCCGGCTGCGAAGTGGTCAGGGCCCTGACAAACAGGTCCAGGCAGCGCCGCTCCCGGGCCAGGAGCGCGGCCGCCCGTGCGTCGAACTTCCCCAGCAGCTGCCCCAGCAGCAGAGCTTCGTCCGTCAGGAGTCCCGGGGGCTCCGGCCCACACCTTGGCAGCAGCCTCTCCACGGCGGGCAGCAGCGCGGCCAGCACCCCCTGCAAGAGCGACCGTGAGCGACTCATCCCAGACTCCAGCAGCTCAAGACAGACACCCCCCGTTTCTCCATCTCCGGGCTCCCCGGGGCACGGCCGTCACGTTTCCACATGAAACAACTTACACGCCTTACTCAGGCATGAGTCAGTAAAATCCAATTGCATTTAAACCGTGACGCTTGAAACCGCAAGGAAGTAGTGTGAGGTGTTTTTTCTTAGTTTGAGGTGTTTGAGGTGAGGTGTTTTTGCCTGAGCCCTTCAAACTCTTACTCAGAGCGATTAATCACTGGCAATGGCCTTGTTTGGGAATGAAAAAAACATCCAAAAAGCATGACCAGCACATTCTTTTGCTTTTGAAGCTAAGGGGGAGCTCTGCGCTCGGGAACGGTGTTTTCTGTGCACCAATGCATGCTGACTGGGAGCCGACGTACCTCTCCATTGACCTCCTGCAGGACCTTCAGCAGACCCCTGGCAGTGTACGACGGGCACTCCGGGTCCTGGGCGCAGTGCAGTAGCTGCTCCAGGGACACAGCCAGCTTCTTCTCCCGAGACCTCCCTTTCCCAGGCACCGCCACCCCTTGAAACAGCTGGCCAAGAATCTGCATGGCGAAAGACCAGATCTTTATTCCCCGGGGCAGCTATGTCTGTTAAAAGTGATCTATCATACCCATAAGTCAACAGAGCACAAATAACACAATTTTTCTTTTTACTTTATTAATGACAGTATATCAGAATGAGACAAATACATGAGAGAGAAAACAGAGAAATAAAGCGTATAATCACTTTCAATAACTTCTGAAATCCGATTTAGGGCATATATTTTCCTCGTGTGACTCTGCATACCATACACCCCAAAAATGTAAACATGAAGCTTATTCCAGAGGCAGAGGTGTCACAAAATAAACCCGATTCCCTTCAGGGCTACTCGGGGTACCTGGCTGACGTGAGAGGGATCTGCAATGAGCTCCTCTGCGGACTGGAGCAGCTTCTCGATGACAGGCTGGAAGGGAGAGGTCTCTGCCCCGGCCAGGCTCTGCAGGCAGGCCAGCGCGGCCCTGCGGACCTCCCTCACCAGGCTGCCCAGACACACCACCAGAGACGCCATCACTGCCAGGAGAGAGAGGACCCGTGTACAGACACACATTGACACCCGATCCCGTCATTGCAGCCCTTCAAACTCACACGCAGACATCAAACACAGGAAGAAAACTACGGAAAGCCTTTAAAAAAATATATAGTAAAATCAACTTTTGGGCAGGGGCCTTTTCCAGGCTTGAAAGGTCCGCCTGCCGAGCTGAACCCCTTCTACGTCAGGGGTACCGGCTCTCGGGGTCCGCAGCGGCCAGGGTGGGATACCTGGGGAGGATTCGGACGCCAGCTGCTCCAGGGTTCGGACTGGCTGTGCTGCAAGGAGGGCCCTGCCCACATACAGGGCCTGAGTCTGCAGCACCGCGGGCACCTTGCAGCCCAGCTGCTGGCCCAGGTTGGCCCCGTAGCCCCACAGCAACGACAGGAACTTGAACAGGTCCATGGGGTCACTCAGGTGAACCTGAAGAGGCGGAAAAACAGCACCTCCAGTGGATGTTTGGTTTAGGCTATGAGGTTAGGCAGCACAAGTAATATTTTGTTCTTGTTACCGTTACCTAAGAAAATGCATGAATATTTGCGTCAATCTTACCATGATAAATATTTCCGTACAAATCATTCAGCTGCACAGACTTCATTTTTGTACACTGCAGCCCTACGTCCACTAAAACGAAAATGCCACCTAATAGACAAACATGCCAATTCTCCTTAAAACATCATTCTTAACCAAAACCGACAGAAAACGTGCGCGGTCACATCTGAACTCGGACACAAGGTCGCGTTTTCACCCTGACACGTGCAGGTGCGATGTGCAGCTCCACAGGGAGGCCCCTGGACAACAGCTTCTGGCTCGTTCGCGTCAGTGACCATGTGACCCGAGAGCAGCTGTGAAGTACCTGACAGAAGAGCTGCATGAGAGGCCTGAAGCCGCAGGCTGTGTGTCCTTGGCTGGCCCCATTGATGATGATGTCAAAGAGCTGGCAGAGCAGACGCAGGTAGTGGCATGCTGGAGTGTCAAGTCTCTCAGGGTTCCACCATGTCCGTCCTGGGAAGAACAGAACAAACCGCAGGACCTTAAGCTTCGCTAATCAAACACACGCCTGTGTGCATGTAAGGTAATTTGACCATACAGTAATTCAAATGTTAGTTTTTGTTAAAGTTTGATGAACAAGTCTGAAAGTAAATAAGAAGAGTATTATTATCATTGTGACTTTGTAGTCCTTTGCCTTTTCTTATAGTAAGTAAAGATTGTACCTCTGAAAGTGGAACTGGGACAGTTCAGAGCAGGAATGAAGATCCGGAGCAATAATGTCAGCAAGGCACAGAGCTCTTTCTCCCCCCTGTCTCCTGCTCGGAGCTTGCCCAGGTAATCTCTCAGCAGGTCTCCAGGAGGAAAGCATCCTTCTGAATGACTGTGGTACACAACCTCCTGTAAGATAGGACACAGCTCAGCTGCTGAAGAAGGGAAAATTATAATAACCAAAACACTACAATGTGACTAACTGACGGGTTAATTCTGCCAAAAAATTCTGATTAGTAAAAGGCTTTCAGTTGTACTGTACTATGCAATCTCTTAACAATTAATAAACAGATTTGCTTTTCTAATTGTAACACCAACAAATTATTTCAGCCAAGGAAGATACTGGTAATGTTTAAAATGTGAGTCAAATGCTCTCCAAAACTGTGAAGAAACCATTCCAAAACCAACTGTAACATAACTGCAAGAGATGCTTTTTTTGTACTTCTTTCATTATTCATTATTCCTTTCCCTCTGCTTACCTCAGTCAGTGCTTTGGCAATGAGCTTCTGCAGCTTGGGTTGCAGCAAGTCGAATATCTTCAGAGCCGTGTTTAAATGATGAGGCTCATCAAGGGTCTGCAGGCTCTGAACCAGAGTGTAAGAAAGGACCAGAAAGGCAGCCCTCTCCTGTAGACTAGACGTCTGGTTCCTAACTATCTCAATGAGATCTTCAATCTGAAACAGATGCAAAAAACTGTGTGAGCCCAAAAACATCACCCTGGACACTGTCAATAACCTTCCACTCAAGTGTAAGATGGGTCTTGTTTATTTTTCTTTCTTACGGCCTCAGCTGTGCTGCTTGAGAGTTCTCATGCTCACGATATTTGAGCATGAATACCACTGACATCACAGGGCATGATATTTGGATTCAAACTACTTACAGTGTTAAGTTTAGAAGAAGAGTCCATTGCAAGTAGGTTGTTAGTCATTGTTGAAATAAGCTGTTGATTGGCTTCTCCCAGGACATCTTCTGGAGGGGTCTTGGCCATAACTCCATCTAGCACTGCAGGGAAGAAACACTTCTGTTTAAACGGGCTCATTACAAAATCGTGAAAAGGGTGACAAACCTATAATCGAGGTTTCATTTTTAATCCAAAAAATATTTCAATAACGGGTTCACCCTTCATTACTGTGAGCCCATCTGAGCCAGCTGACCCACTATATGAGTAAAGTGTTTATCTGTAGTAAAACATGCAATGGGTCAAAGCCAGCTTTTAAGACAGACTTTCAGGAAATATTAACATCAGTGAACAGAAAGTGATTAAAGTCATTATCGATGACAATGTCTGTCCGAAAGCAGTATGGAATTAGCTGTACACCATAGTTATATACGAATAATATAAATTATCTGTTGAGTGAAATGGATCCTTCAGATCTCAGGACCACTGAAGTCTAAGGTAAACTCCTTCTTGCTCTGCAGTTGCTTTGAAGAAGAGGGAATACACAGAAACTGGCAGAGCAGATGCGAGGCAGCACTCCTTTACAATTTTGGAAGTGTGTACTCGTGCGATGGTACAATCTAAAACAAGTCAATCCCTCGGACCTGCTCCATGTATATACATATAAGAACAGGAAATTCAAGAAACCCTGAAAAATATCCGCCAGGTATCGTGCTTACCATTTCCCCAGCCGTGTAAAAGAGGATGCTGGGAGAAGGGTGTGCAGCAGGCGACGCAGGTGGCTAACTGCTGCTCTGGAGAGTTCGAGCAAGGGCTCGTGACGACCAGAAAGGGCAGCAGCTCCCGGACAATGAGCGTCTTCGCGCCGGCACTTCCCTGGGCAAGCTGCACGCCGTCCAGCATCCGCACAGCCTCCTTGAGCACTGGACACCTACCAAGACAATACAGCCAAACGTAAGGTGGCTCAGTAGTATTAAGAGACAAGATAAGATTAAGATCACTTTATCGGCCGTATACAGTTTCTTGCATTAGGAATTTGTCTGTATGCATACCCCAGCTTGCTCTCCATGAGACACACAGACAGGGAGAGAAGCTGGGGGTCAGAGCGCAGGGCCTGCCATTTATACGGCACCCCTGGAGCAGTTGGGGTTAAGGGCCTTGCTCAGGGGCCCAACGGAGTAGGATTGCTCTGCCGGCCGCGGGATACGAACCAGCAAACTACCAGCCACAGGCGCAGATCCTGAGCCACAGAGCCACCGCTCCATTAGTTATGTCTGTTCTACAGAAAACACTATCGTAAACTTGAACTTTAAGCAGTTGTTACAGATTTTGGGCAAGTTCTATTACCATAAATATCATATAGTAGAGCAATGTGGCAGTATCATCACAGACATTATAGAAACAAATATTTGTATTAGAGAAAGAATGCATAAGAACTGTTTCTAGAGTAAAACCAAACCCATGATGCACCTACAAACTCTGCTCGTATGAACCAGTAGTAAACCAATGTTGCAGTGTGGTTTCTATTAAGAAAGCATAAAAACTGTTTGTAACTGATATCCAAGTTATTTACTTCTAATCAAACTGACTTTGGCCTCAGAACTAAAAGGATTCAGTTATTTGGAGAGAAACAGGATTCTGGCAAAACAATGGCAAAGTTTTTAATTGAGCCTATTTATTTTTGTAAGCTACAGGTGTAAAATTGGGACAATACCATCTTACCCACACTGATATCAGTCACGTTAAAAATGTCTAAAAATATACTGCTGCATCTATAAGAAAACTGTTGACCACGGAAGAAATGTTTTCTGTTCAGTTATTACAAATAAAGGCTATGTTACAATTTAACACCCACCAGTGTACAGCATAGGTTTGTGAAAATATTTGTACTTATAGTAATCAAGATCACACTAAGCTCCCTGTATTCATTGGGAAAAGACAAAGGTAGAAACATCATTTTTACTTATAATCTTTGGGACATACAATACATTTCAAGCTTTGAATTTGCCAGTTTAAGCAGTTTTTCAGCAGCATGCGTTTTAAGTGCTTATGCAACATTTTGACCAATTTCAATGAAGACATTACTTATCTAAGAAGATGTTTTGAAAGTTTGAAAGCTAGAAAAAAAATGGATAAACAATTAAAAATTAAAATCAAAGCAATTGCTCCAGGGGATCTGGACTGCTTAGAAGGAAATGATATCTCACCAATTTCCATCCTTTGAAATATCAACACGTTGGAAAAGTGAAAGGAGGCAGGATATGGTCTCATCAGGGCCCAGACGGTCAGCATACACCTGTAGAAATATGATTCATGATTTAACTGCACTTGTACAGAAATGTACATTTATAACAAATCTCAGAAACAAATAGGAAGGGCCTGGGCTCACACAACTGTCAAAAGCAGCCATTAGCAACTAAGAAATGTACATAATGCCAAAAAAACCCAATATGCATCTGTAATGTTTGAATTAACTTCTTTCTGGTATTGCTTAAACTGAAAGCAATTGTTTTTCATCTGATAAACATTTTTAAACACATTTCAAACAGTTGGTAGTATCTACTGTTTTTGTACCCAAGCGATACTTCCAGGAGCTGGTTTGTGCTGTATTTTACACTGACAGCATCCTTCATCCCTCAAACCACTGACCTCCAGAGCCTTCATGGCAGCCAGCACCACTTCAGGAACATCGTCCCTCACGCGGCCCAGCACGGCCTCTCTCAGGAACGCCTCGTCGAAGCCCTCCTGCCGAAGAAGGTGACATGAGTATACAGCCCTTTTGCGAGTTAGGAGGCCAAGGCAGTTGGTTTCAACGAGCTCTAAGATGAAGCACCTGTCCTGTGTTGATGATCTCCTTCAGATGTTCGATGGCATGATTTCTCACCACAGGGAGAGGGTGATTAAGACTAAGCAGCAGGGAGGTGTCAGAATGTGCCAAAATCTACATCCAAAGAGAAGAAAAAAAGTGTCAAAATGTATTTAAAACTGATACAATCTAAAGATTCTTCAATCCATCCATCCCTCTTGCCACCGTATCTAATACAGGGTCATGAGGGAGCCAGAGCCCATCCTGGGCACAAGGCAGGGCACACCCTGGGCGGGACACCAGTCCACTGCAGGGCAGAGAGACGGACACAAACACACACTCACACCAGGACCAGTTTTCCCAGGAGCCAATTAACCTACTGGCGTGTCTATGGACTGTGGGAGGAAACCCACGTGAACATGGGGAGAACATACTAACGCCACGCAGACAGCACGTCAGAAACTGAACCCAGGGCCCCAGTGCGGTGAGGTACCAAAGGTCCAAGACGCCCAAACTAAAATTTCTAAATAATTAAAATAAAAGCATCAATAAACTTGCAAGAAAGGTAAGTCAGGCGTAAACCCTTCTATCTGACTACACTGCTCAACAGGACAGATCTGGCAGCAGAGCATAACCTCGGGTTTTTGCTGAACTGCACACCTTGTATTTGCCACTGCTCATGGAAAGGGAGAGGAAGTGCTGGAAGAGTTCCTGCTCCTCCGGGGCCGAGACATCACTCAGGTGCCCCTCCAACACAGAATCCAGTGCTCCTGGGTACCTGCGTGTCAACGAAACAGGTTGGGGAAAAGCAGAACGTGACACCCAGGTCTGGGAATGCATCTTCACTTCTTCCATAAAGGTTATAAACGTCCTGCTTCTTAAAAGTTAAGGTGTGTCTTTGCTACATCTCATTGACGCACAATGAAAAACAACAGCCGCCTTACTTGCACTCAAATGCTCGTATGAAAGGCAGCAAGCGCTGGTTGAGAATGGAAATCTGCTCGGGGGAAAACTGCCTCTGTTTCCCATGGGAAAGGTACTTCTGGAGAAAAACCCTGAGGAAAAAAAAACAGCTGCTTTAGAACAAGGGAATAGGACACAAACTCACCGCACCTCACCTGACATCGACACGAACAGTCTAGGTTAAAGACTGAACACAGAACAGGCCGACAGATTACAAAAGACACTCCAAATATAATTCTTCATTCAGTCAAAGGAATTCCTAAAAACAGAGAGAAATGATTAGCTAAATTACTTTGCTGCGGTGTGCTCCAAGCCGTTTTCCAGAGGAAGATTCTGCAAGACGGACTCCAAGAGACTCCCTAAGTTGATGTTCTCTGAGGGTTCTTCTCTCTGGCTGTCTTCTGAAAGAAAAAAACATTTTTTAAACCTGAATGTGTTTCATACCACTGCAGGAATATAGAACATACTACTCCTTGAGTCTTGGTCAGGTTAAGTTATACTCTAAAGTAACATTTCATAAAAAACATAAAATGCTAACTACCTTTGGTGTTAAAGAGTGCTTATTTTCAAATAATTTCAATTAGTTTGGGGTTTTTCTTAGCTTAGTACCAGTTGTCAATTCACACAAATCAAATGGAATCAGATGGAAAATAACCCTCAATTCCATACTCAAATGCTACTGTTGGCTTAAACGCTATGCTCTAGTTACAAGGTGAACATAGAGGCCAAGGCCCATTTTACTATGTCCCATCTCGATAGACAGTTAACTCTCCTACGTAAACAATCACTGAACTTAACAAACCGATCCAATTGATTTTTAAAGATTTGAATAAAGCAACATTGATGCCCGAGAAACCGAAGCTCCTCTCTTCCCTGCGAAACTCACCACTGTCCGCAATGACAGCGTGGATGAGGTGTGGGACGAGGCAGCGCAGCACCGGGCTGATATCGTGTACTTTTGCGATATCCTGGAGAGCCGAGATCAGATCAGGGATGCTGCACAGGCGGGTACAGGCTCTGATTTGAAAAATGTGGGGAAAAAAGGAATTTCACTTATTGATTACTAGAGAAGGTCAAGACCATGTTCTCCAAGAGCAGTACAACACTAGGTCATATGAAAACATTATATAGTTTTAACATATAATGAGCCTTAACATGTTGAATGTCATGCATAATGGAATTCAGGAAAGAAAAACACGGACAATCCCAACAGGCTTCTTTTATCAAGATACCTTTGCCTTATTGTTATTGTCAGTGATACACCAATAAGTAATATAGCAAAACTGCCTTATTTTGTATGATTCGCCATCACACCAAAAAAGATGTTCATATTTGACCCCAACATGTTTTGGGATTTTTCGTGTTCTGGGCATTCTGAAAGTAACCAAGCACTTCGGCAGGGTCTCACAATTATTATTTTAGTAAATGAAAGAAAACACACAACATGAGTTTTTTGGTAAATCAATCTCAATGGAGACAGTAAACAGTAGGTGATACTTCAAACGTTGCTGCTGTGAAAAGAAATGAGTTGCTGCTACTGAAAAAGAAAACAGCTTATCGCTTATCACCATGAATGGAATGGAAAAACAAAGAAATCACAGTGACAGCTCAAAGAATCTCATCAATGCCAAGAATACCATCAAATTACCAAGATGTAATTCAAGATTAGCATTCCAGACTATGTTTTCCTTGAGATTGTAAATTACAGTTACAGGTGCAGAGTCAGTGGTGAATCAGTCTCCTTTCATACACTCAGAACATCAATCAAATAAGTGAACAGTTAATAGTTTCAGACTCACTTTGTTTCGAGGCAGCCTTCCTTCTGATTTTGTAATAAAACAATCAGGCAGCCCAGCCCTTCTCTGGGCATGGCAGGGTCTTGAGAAAGAGAGCTGCTAATCTGCAGAGCGAGGGTATTGACCAAAGCCGGCTCCATCACCACCTTGACAGCCAGCTGACTCGCAATCATGTAGGTTGCAGCCTTATAGTCTGTCAAGGGTGACTTCAAACCCTAGGACACAGAACAAAAAAAGTTTTCATTTAAAGGTTTGCTAAAAAACACTTATACCACACGTCGAAAAGAGGTGGGGAAGGAAGAAACTAAATTATTTTTCACAAAACATCACTTGTCTGCAATGTCAAAGTTGATTAAAGAGCACATGAAAATAAAGGAGTCAGGAAAGGCATCAGAACATATTTAAAGTTACTGAACTACAACAAGGATGCAGAACAAATTCTCCTGGGCATGTTTTGGGACACTGGGGTTTAGGTAATTTACCTTGTGCTTTAAATAAACTAAGAAACTGAAAATAAAACGCACAGATCTTTGTTTTTCAAATATAACATAATATGCTTCTTACCTTTTGAATATATGGCAGCAATTTGGCTATCAATGCATCTGTTATCTTTTCAACAGCATCTAAAGCAAGAACAATAGTTGATGCATAGAAGGAGAAAATAACTCTGAGCTGGGCACAGTTTCCTGAACATCCTGAATAAGCCTGAAACACAGAACACAGAAGCATCAGCTCAGGTTTCTTAAGGTAAGATTCAATAAAAACCTGAATGCAAAGTTCCTACTTGTATGGAAAGGACAAGTAGGAATGAGTTTCGTTACCTTAATCGATTTAGTCACAAGACTGCAGATAAAGTCCAGGAAACTCAGGTTTTTGTAACAGTGTGTAATAACTGTGCTTCTGGGCAGTGGAACCCCGGGTTTCTGAAAACAATGAGCACAAAGCAATAATGTCAATATTGTGATTTAGCACAAGATCATTAAAGCTGAAATGACCAGCATCATTTACTTTTCCAATCACAGAAATCCTGACTTCTGTCACTGGGTGTGGAGCATGTCAAACTTTCCTCAGGGGTGAATATGTTTTTAATTCTAGCTGAGCTCTGAATTACTTCAGTTAACTACCTGTAAAGGCACCTTTTACAATACTCAACAAACATGCAGTCCACTTAAAACTATTGACCATACATGCGATATATGACAAGAGAAAAAATTGAATTTGATGTGGCGAAGGTTGTTTTTTTAACTGAAAACAAGCATTCATTAAGTATTTCTATGCCAATTCAACCTTTCAGTTAAAAAAAAAGCTACAACATCGAGCTTATTGTACATACACTAAAGAAGAGACATACTGGAACACTGTACCTTTATTGCGTGGAGCCAATTCCATCTGTGGGTTGGGTCCTTGGTTTTTAGCAGCTGAATTACTCTCACAAACACTTTGGTCTCATGATATGGCAAAACACAGGCAACCAAGCTGTCTTCGTTATAAAGATGGATGTGGAACCTGTGGAACATTTACAATAATCTCCACTTGTAAGGGGTAAAGCAGTTAATCACTTTAAATAAAAACGAGAACTAAAATTGTAGGTGATGGTGGCTAAGTAAGGCTAGGGCAAACTCAGGGTTTTCACAGATACACATTTCTTGATTGAGGAATGGCGGAAATTATTCAAAAACATCCAGGGGCGCCAAAAGCGTACTGCTGACGTTGATCTTACCGGTGAATGAGCCACTCCAGGCATTTCTGTGCTGGTTTTAGCATGAAATACGGAGAAAGGCGAGTGAGGAACAAGGAGATCCCTGCGTCCAGGCGCTGGTTGACCTCCTTGGTCTGAACGCTACGCTCCAGGTTTTTGGAAGCTGGGCTGAACAGCGTGTCCTGGAACTCCTCAAACAGGGGTTCAATTCCCAGCAGCTCCTCCAGTCCTGTGCACCCTGTCACGACAGGACAGCAAGGGTCTGACTGGTGACCAGACTCAGGCACACAGCATAGCCGTGAAGACAAACGTTCAGCAACACTTGTCGTTAAATTAAAAACGACTGTGATTAACATCGAAACAGCACTGCAGTTTTTTTTAAACTTGAACATGCACGGACATAGCAGCAGCAATTCTCAGCTCATGCCGTCCCCAGTGGGGAGCTGTTCATTTACCCAGTGCGAAGAAAGTGTCTCTGTCAATGCCTGCTGCCTCCTTCGGGTCAAAGAGCAGGGAGGCCACATCCTTACGAGACAGCAAACTCGGGTCATTCTGTGGCAGAGCCAGACGCTTCAGCTGCTGAGCTAGCGACGTCATTTTACCGCTAACTATCCCGACTCCTAGAAATAAAACAAGAACATTAATGTTGCAAATACTACGATCACATGCCTCCCGTCCCCTGGTTGTTAGTGGGTTTGGTCGAGATCTTGAGTCAGTGTCGAAGAATCTCAGGAAGATCGCGCTGATATTTACTCATTAAATCCAAAACACCTTGAGAGGATGAAGTGAAAACCCGACTTTCATACGGTTCTACTACTCCTATACATTTTACCGCCACATACCGATACCTGTATTGCAAAACCTTACAATGCTACCGATAACAAAAATAATGCTAAGACAAGAACTGAAAAAAAAATACGAATATGTTCTCATAAATACGAATACTATACTCAGATTTTTGGGCAGTGTCTGTGAATAGTTCAGAGAACATGACGAAGAAACACATGCAATAATTTGAACACAAAATAAACTGTAGCAGTAGCTTGCTGTATGGACGTTTTTAACAACTGGGAACACAACAGTAAGCAAAAGATAAACACAAGAATTTTATGTTTTAAAGATAACTGGATACATAACCAAGGAATATTCTACTATGAACTACATAAATAAAGAGACTTAATTTGCAACGATTTTAAGAACCTCCAACTTACTGTAGCTCACTTCAGGACCCACATGTACATGTGCGTGTACACACTAACCTCTAACCCGGATATGGTATGAATGAGCACACGCGTTGATCTGCCTAAGAAAGTGCGATTGATAGCGACCTCTGGAGGTGGGAGTCCTAAATTATTTGCTGTCGGTTTAAATTTCTGTAACGTTTGATGTGCAATGTAATACTTCTCGTGTTAAAGGAAGCGCACTGCACACATCCGTACAAGCATACAAATTATTTTCTTCAAGTGGATTGAAGAAAGTGCAATTCTGAACAGTGCCTTTGCAAAATCTCTTTAGAAACCTTGTTTAATCTAATTTTGAATCAGTTTACCACTGAACAATTAAATTAAAAATTAAATCCCTTTGCCTTTGAATTCACTGTGTGCACTAGTAGAGTATGCCCAGTCTGAGCTTTCAGGACACAGAGACGCCAGGGCCGGGTGTGTTGCAGGTGTGCTGGGGTGTACAGAAAACACCCCTCACTTCATCTTTCACTGCCTCTCCCCCGAGAGGTGTCTGTAAAGGGGCCCCTGGACAGGCTCATGGCTGGAGTAAGAGCATTGCCATGGTGCCTTTACCCTCTGTGTAAGCACCTGCTATCTCTCTGATTCACACACTCAGTCTAATAATAATAATAATGATGATACCTTACTCTTATTTCATATCACAGAGAGTCAGGACCTCAGTTTTACATCTCATCCAAAGGACAGCACCTTTTTATAGTATATTGACCCCATCAGTGTACTGGGGCCATAGGAGCCACACAGACTGCAGGGTGAGCACCCCCTACTGGCCCCTCTAACACCTGCAGTAGTTTTTCCCCAGGCGGTCTCCCATGCAGGTACTGACCAGGCTCACACCTGCTGAGCTTCAGTGCTGCCAGGAGCCACAGAGCTACTCACTGCTAGCCTGGGCTGTCTGGAGCTACAGAACCTCCTGAAACTCCAGGCTTCATCCCATTGTCACGTACATTCGCCACCACTGCAATGACTGATATTAAAATGGACCCTATAAACACCTATCAAAGAGTGTATTTCTCAAACAACAAAGTACTACTCGAACACTATGCTGTACAGTGATTGCCTGTGAGGACACTCAAGTCAGGTCTTCATTATTCAGATGCCCGGATTTGAAGGAAATCTAAAATGCAGGTGCACATCTTACCAGTTTTATCTCCCTTCTACTGGCTCCCTAGGGATTTCAGAATGGAATTTAAAACGCTGCTGCTGCACCTTGAAGGGCTGAAGGGTCTGTCTTTTACCTACATTAGGGAGCTGTTAAACCCCACACCTGCCCTCATTGGCAGTCTTCGAACTGCTGTACTGGAAGACCCTGCTTTCGGTTCTGCTGAATTAATACCTTTAAATGTATTTTTCCTTTAAAAATGCTTGAAAAGGTCAGTTTTCTTGAGTTTGTGTGTACCCGTGTCTTTTGGTTTATTGTTCCAGCGGGGATTGGGTTTAGAGGGTGCATCATAATCTCAAAGTCTGCAAGATTCATATTATGCATGACAGCGATGCGCACGCACGAAGGCACGCGTCTCTAGCAGCGGCTCCTATCGCTACATCTGCGCAGGCAAGAGGATGCTTTTCAGAAACACTGTCACGGGCAGCGGCGGGGGGTGACTCCCAGAGGGACAACGTGTCTCCCCCCACTCGCGTGCTCAAGTGCCCCTGCCAGCCGGGCCAGGCGTCACGTGACGCGCAGTATGAATTGAAATCCGCGCGAGCGCCGCCGAGATCACTCCGTCAGCCGGGGAGCAGAGAGCGCAGCTCATACCCACACTCACTGCACCGAACTGCGAATTCAGCACTGAATCTGCAAGGCGCTTTACAGCAGCTTCTCAAGTACCGTTGCGGCGTTGTTCTCCTCCCTCCCGTCCACTTCTAATCAATTGCACTAGAGTTTTTTTCTGTGTGTGTGTTAACACATCTGCAGAACCATGACCCAGGTAGATATGACGGTGCAATACAACAACCACGAGTATGAGCCGGACGAGTACATGATACAGGAGGACGATTGGGACCGGGACATGCTGTTGGACCCGGCCTGGGAGAAGCAGCAGCGCAAGGTAAGAGCTCTGATGCCGCCTCTGACCGACAACACTGCAGCACTTGGGAAACAGACACAGCAGTTGTGTTCAAATAGGAGAGAGGTGATTTTGTAAAGTATCGGTTACCTTTATTTTGCAAATACATATATAGTTTTAAAAACTTTAATACTTTCGATTTCCCTTCCTGATATGTGAAGGGAACGGTGCAAACGGAACCACAAACGCGACAGTCCGAATATGACAAGTAACCGACCTGAAAAGCAGTTCTATTGCCAATGAAGTTCCCACCTGGATTGAAAGAGCCAACCTGGGCTTTTTCCCCCCCTTAAGTAATGGAATCGCGGTAAAGGTCAGGCAAGGCGATATCTGGCTCGCGTCGCGCTTCCAAGTGCGCTGTACAGACCCCTTGGCACGGGGCGGCATCACTCTTGAGTGGGGGGACGCGGTGGGTACCGCCTAACAATAGCTCCCACTAACGAGCGGCCCTCCAGACTTCTGCCATTCCATTGATACGCAAAGTATGAGATCTGTCAACAGGCGCTGGTAACGGATGATGACGTCCTTAGGATTAGAATGGATGTGATACCTAATTTTAGCTTCAGGCCCGAGAGGGTATTATGGTCGGCTAATCCCGTGTCCTTGGTTTGGAATTCTTTTGTTGATGGAAAACGACACAAAACCATTCAGGCCTCTTGCATGGTATTTTTATCGTGTCTGTCTGTCAAAGGATAGTGCTCCGAACTACATGTATATCTGTTATCCCTGTCACATGTGAGAATGCTGTTACACGTATTGTCAGCTAATATTCATCAAAAATATGTATGGGCTGTAACATTTGTTAAAACGCTGGTTTTAAGACAAGACCATCTTAGACGTGGTGTGGTTAATTGTGACTGGCGCACCTTTAATTCAGAGCCTCGGATTCCACTGGGGCCAGTAGTTCAGATAGATGCCCCTCTCTGTGCATTTTGTACACTGAGATGCGAGTCTCATCTATATGGCCAATCAGTTCTTCTTGACAGATTTACAGAGGCAAAACGAACGAAGTCATCAAATGTTTAAAAATAAGTGTGACATCACCTTAGCTGTTTACTTATGTGTCAGGGTAACAAAGACAAAGAAAGTCTTCTTGTTGTCTTCATACAATCCTTGACGCAATCTTGTTTCCTCCAAGTGACCTTTTTTGGGCATGAAATTCATGTGATCAACACATTTCAGTTTTTCTTCTTAAACTTAGCTTTCCCAGGTTTAAATATTCTTATGTAAAATGAGGCCTCCTGTCACCTGTGTGCTACTGTACCTGTAATTTGCAGCAAAGATTTAAAGCATCTGATACTATCGTTTAAAGTTTCTACTGCAGAGACGTTTTTTCTCATGAGCTGTTTTGTGTTGTTATGGGCTCAAAATGCAGTTCAACCGCTGCATCGAAACGATGTACCTTTTGCCTTCTTGCTGCGGTTCCACTGAGCAAGAGGTTTCAGCTTGTCTTTGAAGGCTTTGCCTTGATTGTAAGCAAAACTCCTGGCTGATAAGAGTGATGTCTGCTGCAGGGTGGCAGGTGAAGAGCTTCTGGAGTTGTTTCCAGTTTCTTCCCTGGCACAGGGAAGAGTGTGTGTGCTTTACTCTTTGATGTGCTCTTCCAAGCTTCTCTTCTGTTTTCTCAGGGATAGCAGGCTTTCCTTAATAACTTTACACCACGCTGATCCTCTTATCGACGTGGAATAGGGAGAAAGGGAGAGGGCATTTCTTAAGTGAAGCTCGGTACGCTATGCCACTTTCCTTCCTCAGTTATATTGACAGCGTACAACAAACAGGTCAGGGCAGGGACACCGTCAACTTAATTGCATCAATGATAAGATTCCTCTTTGAGTTTTTTCAACTGATGATTTTCTTCAGAATCATTTACTGCATTCTGAGCACTTAAGCTATTTATTTTTAGTATTTCACAATTATAAAAAAAAAAACTATGTAGAGTTTCAATGTGAAATGACATTCCTTCTTTATCGTGCTCTGGACAACGTTTTTTGAGATTTACCTTTTAAATGTGGTGCAAATGTTTTAGTCCAGCTTCTGTGTTGCCAGGGGAGTCTCTGATTCCCACTGAACCTCAAATATATTTAGAGCAGTGGCAGTTCTAGGAACCACACAAATGTTTGCTGACCGCTGGTTTAATGTCACTTGCACTTGCTTTGTCCACTGGAATGCTATCTTTGTTCCAAGTGCTCCAATATTCTGGTAAATATAGAAGCAGGCTCTTCCCCCGACACAGCGAGAGTAATAGTATATCTTTCTTCTGGGGAGGGGCATTATCCCTGGATATCTCCCACCTCTCTGGCTGACTTCTACTCTCTCCCTTTGGGTAAGGGTGACAGACCCTCTGAGAAGCTCCCCACCCAGCTGAAATAGCTTTAAGGGAGTCCGACTTATATGGAAAGTAGACTTTCTTGATTTGGATTAGGGTGGTGGAGTTCTACCTCAGATCTCCCACCCCTTTCTCTCTGCCTCGGGCCAAGCAGGCTTTTAGGGGAAATGACCTTCCCTATAGATCTTTTCCAGGATGTAAGTCATGACTGCCCTGACCCTTGTAGGCTTTAATGGAATATAATTTGACTTGATTCCATAGGAGGAAGGTCTCCTACTGTTAAATGCCATGAAAGCCGCCATTTCTGAAATATTTCTGTGACACAATATGTGACTCTAAATCTCAAATAAATGCTAAACTCACTGAATCATGTTTATTGGTATATCCTCTAGTCATACGTAAGCAGTGCTTTGTTCCAAAGGTGTGTGTGTGGGGTTAGTCGAGAAGTAACGTAAATCTGCCACTTGCCCACCATGTTAGATGGACGCTGGTGCCCCACTGGCACTGCCCACGTGAAGAGCAGAAGAATGCTGTTGTCATCTTCAGTGGGGACCATGAAACAATAACAGGCCATCCACCCTAGTCATTCTGCAGCTGCCATAGTGCAGTGCTGGTCACCGTGAAAAATGTTAGTGATGGACATTTCTGGTATATTCATGTCCTTCTGCGTTGCCTTTCTCATTAGCTGTAATGGGGTATTACCTCTTTCAACAAATGGCTGGATATGATTCTTGAATTCATCACCTACTGAAATGTAGACAAGATAGATGTGCTGACTGACATTTTCTCTTTTGCAGGCTTTGTGCTTATTTTCTTAAAATACTCACTCTTTAGGTTATTATAGTATATGCAGTACATTTGCATTTGTGTTTAAAGATGATCTTGTGTTACCTCAAAGTCTACTACAGCAACATCAATTTAAACCTTTGGTGTGGAGATTTATATTGCCTGGAATTGCAAGCTGGTCTAAAGAAAGCTGTCATGTGTACATCACTGTCTACATCTAGACCATATTTCCCACATCCAACTAAAATCTCAATCTAAAAGTGCCAGGTAGAAAATGTCTAACAATTGATAAGTCGTTTCCTTTGCGTTTCAGAAAAAGAATTCCTTTGAACTGAATTCTTGCCGATATCAAAGTATTGCATCCGTTGTGGCTCCTGAATGACCCAACTGGTAAAAGCGCGTAGACAGGGGTCTCTGGGGTCCCGACTTCATGTGTTCCAGCCTGGGAACCAATCATGAGCGGGCTTTCCTAAGCGATGCCTGCGCGGTTCGCGATGGGGAACAGCGCCTCTGGTGGTGGGATTGAGACAGGACGGCCAGGGATGTTTTGACCCCCAGTTCAAGGGCCATTGCTGTGACTTCCTGGGTGCCTGCTGGCTCACTGCCCTCGGTGGGGGATGTGGCCCTTCCTCAGATGTTTCATGCCAATGCAGAGCTCGAAGAGTGTGAAAAGGTGAATGCATGAATGTATTTATGCACTGCCTCTTTCACCACATGGAGATACAAGGGTTATTGCTTTGAACCAAGACATAAAGACACAACTGGCCAGTTATATATATATAATAAAAATAAACTGGTGATTCTGTTTTTAAATTCCTTATCTACTGTAAATATTTGAAGTGCTAAACCAAGCAGTTTGATTGAAAGAATCACATTGTGCCACTACTGGTTCTTTAGAAAAATGCTAAATCTGAGATTTTTCAATGCATTATTTTTAAATATGTGCAAGGTTTTCAGCAGCAAATTGCATTTACAGTATGGGAGTGGGTGGAAGGAGGATGAAGGTGACTCATTTAACTGGATGCACTTACTTCAGTAGCCTCTCCTGACTGGAATCTGAACAAGTCTGTAAGTCAAATTTTGATGTATTTTTAATACAGTTTTTTTGTATTAAATATATTGTAGGAAGGCTTGCTTTGGGAGAAAAGTACCTCAAAAACATTCTGTTGTTGTACAACGTTGTTGTAAATATTACAGGCAGGGGGATGTAGCAGTTCTAACAGGTCACTGTGCACCTCTGTTGAATTTACCCATGTAAAAATACACAGTGTGTGTATATATTCTCTTAATAGATCCAAAAATTGTCGGTTTTATACATTTTTAAAGGATGATGAGTGAGATGAATTCATAAAACAATGATTTAGCTGCAAACAATGATGCAAGACTTCTATGATAAAAAAACATGTTTATTTATTTGTGGTGAAACTCAAACAAGCACTTCATTTTTGTCCATTGATTCTCCAGTCCACCACCAGAAGCCCAGATCCTCAGTTCACACCCTTCATCTACTGGTGGGTCTTCTAAACATTGACCAACCATAAAGGGTTAACGTTCCTGTTTTTAAGAACTTAAATTTTAAAAACCTTTGTCTTCTGGATTATGTCATTAAAAATGTTCTGAAGTCTTAAAACTCCAAAGGGTTTTAATGATTCCCGATACACTTTTGACAGCTGGAAGCCCAGGGCTGTGTCTATTTAAGCAGTAAGCAGTATTTATTCTGCTTTGTTTGTGTAATGCATTATATATCCTTCACTTGCATGACAGAAAAGGACAGCTGTTCTCATCTTATACAGCCCTGGATTGTTTGGAATTAGAAACTGGAATTGACATCTTCCAGTCTGAATAGAAACAGTGGATGTTTGTTTTGTACTAAGCTCTTTTCAACGTAGCATATGCCTTATGTATGTTGTTTATTTTTAGCTTAAAAAAGGCTTTCCAAAGTTTCACAATAAATACACGAGGTGTGCTAAATAACAAAATGTTTCCATTGTTATGCGAGTCAACTTGAGTACAACTTTGGTCACTGAAACAGATGCAATGCAGTATCTAAAGCAGGGCCGGCGCCAGGGAACGGATCTGTAGGGAGGCGGCGATATTTCGGTTGAAACGGAGCCGCTGCAACTACCCAACTGAAATCTCGCAACCATGCCACTGATGAGTGCTAAATGATATAAGATAACGACGAGCCATCGGGTATTTAGCGATGAAGAACAGTTTCACGTTCATCAGCACTCTCGCGAATATTATTGTCTGGAGCGACAAAATACCACACGCGTTAATTTCTGCAGCTACATCGACGGTAACGAGGTTCTGAATCATTAAGAAAAATATTGTTGTAAAACCAACAGAAAGCACAATCATCTATAACTACAGCCCTAGTTAGATAACGATTGTAAGTATAAGGGTCAACTACTGCAAGGAGTCGGTCGACCTGAGCAAACAAGATCGTAATAATGTTGACACCCAGTAACGTAGACACTGTGCAATAGGTCCCGTTCCTGGACGGATAGCCCTCCTGCACATCAAACAGTCCGATGCAGTAACTGAATTCGGGGTGAGTGTAGTTATCTGACCGTTGACAAAGTTCAACTATTTTTTAGGGCGCTAGTTAAGTAAGCGGAAGTGCTCAGAAATCCTTTTGCCCAGAACCGAGGGGGCAGGACAGTTCAGTTGAGAGGGCGACGCCAAACTGTAGCCTATTAAAAAAACTGAGAAATTTCAAGTCCAGCCCTTGTATCGGGTCCAGACTGGAGTTGCTGGAGTGATCATTTAGGTTATAGTGGTCATGCATTTCGCTTGCACCTTCGTTACTGTGATCATCGGTTAAGCCTGGAGGAAGGAGTGTAGACCTTCTTGATTCTCCAGGCTGCAGAATGGGTGGTTTCACAGCTGAGCTTCTCTGAAAGGATCTTATACACTTTGATAATCTTTTACCAGTCAGTTCCAAAACCTCATCGAGTTTTTTAGACCACCATATAAACTTCGATTAAGGACAATTACATAATGGCATTATGCAACCTAAGTTCTCACTTTTTCACATTAGCCAGTTGTACTGTTTAGATTTTAAAATGACAGAAATAATCTCTTCCTGGGCCTTCAGCAGAGTTGTGGCCTGGCCATTTCATACAAAACCTCTACCTCCTTTGTGCGAAAAGACAGGCGATAGCTGACATGTACAAGAAACACATTTCTGTTCAGTGTCAGTGCAGTATAAAGCGTGGATTAGCCTGAGGTCTACAATGTACACCGCTGTTGTGTTTCTGTCTTTAACAGCCATACTTGCAATAGCAAACATGCCCCACTGCTTGGGAGAGATAAAGATGAATATTAATATTACAAGTCGAGGATCGCTTCAGGGTTTGTTTTGCGGCTGACCCACAAACTATTTCTCTACACATGTTTAAAAATTAATACCTCACCACAGTTTGTTCCCAAGCGCCCAGGAAAAACAAAAGTTCCTATTTTTGCTCTTCCCAGATGGGAAAGGGGTTAGTCAGATATAACTATTTGTCTTTTACTTCTTCATGATCCCATGAATAGATCAGAAACTCACGTGGGAGTAAACACTGTGGAACTATAACCTAAGACCAAGAACAGGAGGTACTTCTTTACCCAGAGAGGTGTGGGTGTATGGAACAAGCCAGACAGCCAAGTTGTTGAAGCCGTTCTGTTGTCATGTTGTGGAAGTTTGTGTGTTTTCTTTTATTTGTATGAGAGAGAGGTTAAAGAGAAAAAAGTTTTGGTTTACGAAACAGCTGGATGAGATCCTAGAATCTGCTAGATGGGCCACACAACCTTTTTTATGTTCTTACGAGTGCATTAGTATGGTCATTTTGACATGGTTTTAATGTCATTCTTTGTTAATTTCATGGCCAGGGGTACAGTTGATGTATACATGTATTTGCTGACACTGGGATTTGCTGTAGTCTACCAGTGGATTTTATTTTGTGTCAAATCTGTGCATGTGATAATTATATTTTGCACCTAAAGATTCCAGTAAGGACCAAGTGATCTGTGCAGCTCTGGTGAATAATCCAATGCTGTAGGGAGTTCCAATACACAAACTCTTAGCTTGCCAAAATGTATTGGCTCATTGTTTTGTTTTCACCCAAATACGATTTGAAATCGGAAGATTTGTTTTCAATGGGGCAGTATTATGTATAAAAGAAAGTCTAAAGAATTAAATGCAAAGCTAAGAAAAGGCATCTTTTCTTGCAGACTTTTACGGCCTGGTGCAATTCTCACCTGAGGAAAGCTGGAACACAAATTGAAAATATTGAAGATGACTTCAGAAATGGCCTTAAACTTATGCTTCTTTTGGAAGTCATTTCAGGTAACTGTTGCACTGTATTAGTTTAAACATGTGGTGTGGTAACTGTGGTGACCATTTTTAATCTGATCTCTAGCAGAAGGTACTGACAACTAGAGCAAAATCAGATGACCTTTTCAGATTGTCTTTTGAATTAATCAGTATCACTGTCGTCATTGTAGTTATTTGATCAAATGTGGATTTTGCAGTTTTTTGTCCTCTGAGTAATTCATTCTTCTGAAATAATTATTTAGGTTCTATTCTTGCATGTCTGTGTGTTTTCTGTTGCAGGTGAAAGACTACCTAAACCTGACAGAGGAAAGATGCGTTTTCACAAAATCGCTAATGTCAACAAAGCTCTAGATTTTATTGCTAGTAAAGGAGTGAAGTTGGTATCCATTGGAGCTGAAGGTACCTGCATCTTTTGCTTTTCAGAAGTTTTTATTTTGAGGCCAAACTCAGGCCTATGAAAAGTAACTTCATGCCTTCCTTACCTTATTGGACTGTAGTCTAGTTAAGGCTTTTCCAGGCTTCTCAATTAAGATTTAAAAAGTGTTTATAAGCCCCTGTGCACAGTGAACAATTACTGATTACCTGTGAGAATAATGTCTACAGTTAACTCTTGTGAGCTTCTACTGAAGTAAACAAAAGTGAAAATACTTTCTTCTGCAGTGATCAATTAATACAGACAGGAGAGATAGCAAAAGTATTTGCTGTGGTACTAAGCAGTATTAATCTGTCAAGCTCTTAGTTTTTTTCTGTTAGAATATGAAGGCATTCAGTTAAAGCTGTGGTCCCATGTAAGGCTAACTAAAGGCCTTCACGCACAGTTGTAGATGAAGAGTTTATTGAAAAGTAAAGTGATTTTATCAAAGAAGAGATAACGTATGAGTGAACTTACTCAATTACTGATTGATTCTGAATGGCGAATTTATTATTTTGTTTTTTTTGAAGAACGTTGTCTGGTAGTTTAAAACTTGGACCTTTAAAAGGCAATGGAACATACTGTAACTACAGTGTGAGTACAGGAATTCTGATACAATGGCACAGGCTTTGTGGATCTCACTCACTGAGTGGTGTCCTGCTCCTGTAGAAATTGTGGACGGGAACGTGAAGATGACTTTGGGTATGATCTGGACTATCATCCTCCGCTTTGCTATCCAGGACATTTCAGTGGAAGGTAAGCGGTTGCCATTTTGAAAACGATTGCATAGTGTTGTGTTCCTATTAAATGCCATTTGGTGGAAGATACAAAGCAGAAAGTTTGCATAAATGTGAAGATGTTCAAAACCATATTTCAAAGGAAAAATCAATGCTAATGAGTAACATTATGAGAATTAGAGAATATACTGAATCGTGTGATTATGTGCTTATTACACAACTGGACTGGAAGACCACTTTTTCTCTGTTTTTTTTAAGAAACATCTGCTAAGGAAGGCCTTCTTCTGTGGTGTCAGAGAAAGACTGCGCCCTATAGGAATGTCAATGTCCAGAACTTTCATGTCAGGTGAGCCCAGCCAGCCCAGGTTCGAATCATGCTGTAATCTTCCTACATAATGAAGAAGAAGAAAACAAGGATTAATTTTAGTTTGTTAAGTGATTTAGGCTAGCATTAAATTAAACTTTGAAACCTTTACCGATGGTACAATACAATTGTCTATCAAGAAAACAAAAAATCACTCCAATTAAATATTGGGTGTCTAATGTAGTATTGAATCCTGACCTTATTGAGGCCTGATCCCTAGCAATAATCCCAGAAATGCTTATCTAACCCAACATTTGGCAGTCCAGGATTAGTGTGAAACTACTGGAAATAGACATGTAACCAAAATATTTCTTGAACACTTTTCTTGCATGATTTTGATTTCATTTTCAAATTCTGATCATTTTGAACTCCGGTTTTAGTCAGTTCTCAATGGAGGTTATCTCTGAATGGACTACGTCAGGGGAGGACAGTCCTGGTCCTGGAGGTCCAGCTGTGCTCTTCACCTGAATCATCACCATTAGTGGCTCAGGTGGACTCATTTAGCAGCTATCTAGATGCTGTTGCTTTAAAGACACCTAGAAAGTGATGCCTCTTTGTATCATTCCATATCAATTTGGATTTGACCTTGTTGAGAATTAATGCAGCCAGGCTTCATGGAGAATTACTAATATAAACTCAGCCTAGCTTAGCAAAGAGGTGTGTAATCAACCACGTGTGAGTTGCCACTCTGGTGTTTTGTCCTGTGAGCCACCTCGTTGTTAAGACTGTCGAAATACATCTATTTTGTGTTTCTGTTTTAGGATATCATCTAACATGATTTTCTTTCCCCTAAATATGAAGCTGGAAAGATGGTCTGGCCTTCTGCGCCCTGATTCATAGGCATCGACCTGATCTCATTGACTACTCCAAGCTCAATAAGGTCTTTAGTGTGCTTGACAGATTTTGACAGCATGCTCATGTGTGGCCTGCATGCGTTTTTAATACCGGTTGAGTTGATGCATTGACTAACTGTGATACTGCAGTGTGTTTCCAGACTGTGCAGCCTCTACCTCTAGCTAGTGATCAGTGGGAAAAGCAGTACAGCCCTAAATAGTCTTGCCATACAAAGGGCTAAAGGCTTTCTGATTTATGCGTAAAGAAAACAAATTTAAATATGAGGATCTACATCTTTATTGGTTGGCCTGAAAATATCCACTTTTGTTTTGTGTGTTTTTTCCTCCTTGCATGCAATCCTTTTCATTGTTACATTGCGATTGGATGTCTTGTGTAGCTGGAACGATGGGTTGGCATTCAGTGCCCTCATCCACAGACACAGGCCGGATCTGCTTGACTTTCACAGTCTCAATGAGGTATTGAAATAACATGCTGGACCTCAGTGGGTCTCTGCCTTTCTCTCCATGTGAAAAACGTCAGTGATCATAAGCAGACTTTCTTTTGTAGAAACGCATCCCCTCTTAGCTGGTCTTTTTCACTTTAGTACAGCCGAGAATGGAACAGGTCATTCTTTGTCATGTGGGTACATTTTTATATTCTAATTTTGTTACAATGGGTTTATAGGGATGGGAAATGTAATGAAAATGCACTCAAATTTGCCATGGAAAGTGCTGAAATTTCTGTTATCAATATCTCTGTCATTCATTCAACAAAATGGCAAGACCCAGTTTAATATAGTTTTTTAAATGGCCTGAAAATAAATTTATTTGAAAATAAATCTTGATCCACATGACATGGAAAGACTAAGATAGGGGGATTCTTGACAAAGTTTTGGACCTTTAAAGAATAGTATTCCCTTCTGGTTTTTAGTCTCTTTTAAGATCAACTTCTCAATGTTATATAGGAGTTTAGTGTTGTAGAAATAGGTGCAGAATAAATGTCTGTATGGTGATCCTGAGTAGACATTACTGCTATTGTCCTTAGACTGGGTGATCTTAAGCACACAGTGGCTTCTAGGGTACAGAATGAACAGGGAACTAACTGCTAATAAAGGCAGCAGGAGTTCATTGTGTGCGAATGTGCTCTCCTCCAACCAAACTCTCCAGAATATTATGGAGTATGGAATCCATATAGAAACCATAGGAGATCATTGTCTTTTCTTCTTTGTGTGTTTTAAGTCTTTTGGAATCAATTAAAGTGTTCAAGTGTCAAGATTACGGCGTATGAGGTTTGTCAATGCTATTAATGTTCTTAATACTATATTTGAATGGCCTTAAATGGTGTGCAAAGTTTATTTTGAACCCAAACATTTATGATAACATCTTACCACAAATGTAAAAGCATAAAAAGGTTTGCTTTTTAATGTTTTGAAATTTGAGGCGTGTCCTTTGAGAGTATTGAAGAGCTCTGTGTCTTTCCTGGCTGCGACCTTTGACTTAAAAAAAATAAATAATCCGGCCCAGAACTTTCAAAGTGGGAGCTCATGGGGAAAGTGAACGTTGTCTTGATCTGTGACCTTAGAGCTATGTCACCTTGTGTCTGGAGCAGAGGATATTTTAGGCACAGCTGTTTAGTCTGGCTTCTCTTGAGCAGACTCTGGTAAGCTCAGATATTAACAATGCAAATGTCTGAGTTGGACTTGCCAGAGTCACTTGCTTTAGGCTGGACTGTAGAGTAGAGCCCAGAGACACCATTATAAGATGAAAGAATCTGCAGCTGTGCTTTGTTTTGCACTTTTTCCAATGATCATTCCTTTATCTGGAAAGCATCATTGTAAGCACCAGCACACCAAGCTTCTAGGGCACTGACAATATGTTGTGAGAGGTGCGAGATTACAGAAGCTTGCAGTTATTTATCTGAAGTGTATGATTTATCTTTAATGGCAGGCTTAGTCTTTGGCCCTACCCTCAAGGCAAAGGTATAGAACCATCCTGTGTACATTGTATTAATATTTTTCATTAGGTAACAATGATATGATTTCAAGTAAAATTAGGGAGAAAATTATGCACCAGATTTATTTATTACTAATTCTCGGTTGTCTGTATGTTGAGTGTAAATGTTTTCTAAGCATGAAAAAAAGGAAATTTGCATTTCCATAGCTTTTTATTTTGGAAATGTTAGATCTACATAACATGAATATTGCTGACAAACAGGACAAAGTAACAAAAGGTGATATTGTCCAATGCTTGTAAACTCTTAAATATTTAGTAGAAACCCGTTCTCAAAAAATGAGTATATAACATATCATTTGTCTGAGTATGTCATCTTACACAGGTAACTTAGGTAACAGGATCATGTGAATGAGTTCGTCAGTGACCCAGCACTGAGTTACTGTAGTTACACACACTACACACAGGCAGGAAAGGAGCACCTAAGGAAGAGACTGAAAATGGGAAAAAAATAACTACAAAGGATGTATCATTCTCTTTTCCGAATGATTTTAAACTTTGGACACGTGTGCAAAGTGAGCAACTTGCACAATGTGATAAACCCATTTCCAGGTCTTGCTATCCATATACAAAATCTTTATAATACAGACAAGTACAGGACCTCAGTCCCTGTCTCCAACTGTTACAGAATGGATCGCATGTTTAATTTCTGGCCCAGCAGCTCTGTTTCAGTTTATGGGGAAAAACCTAATTTTTGGATGTTTTGAAAAACAACAGGACCAGTGGAGATTTAGTTGTTTATAATAACTTAGATTTTTTATATGTGTACTTTATACTATAAATATAACATTTTGTTTAAATGTTTCTGTATAATATTTGATATTTGATTATATTTGCTAAAACATGCTTTTCAATTTTGCATTTAGGATGATCCGCTTGGAAACCTGAATCTGGCTTTGGAAATTGCAGAGAAACACCTAGACATCCCAAAAATGTTGGATGCAGAAGGTAAAAATGCTTAAAATCAAACTGTTGCTACAGTATGTAAAACAAAATGGGATTCCTATGATTCCTTCATGTGATTTGGACAAAAAATCTTTTAAATGAAAAATGTGCTTTTAGCTTTTATACAGTCTATTCTAGATCACCAGCATTATGTTGGATAACTAAATAGTGCCTTTTATTGTTGATTGTGTGATACAGAAGAGTTATTCTAGTGGACATCATTTTCTTTCCTTTCAAGAGACTATTTGTAGGAGCATTCAAGTTACCCTTTAGTATAAAATGGAATAAAGTACCAATTCTTCTGGCAAAGTGGTAAAAGCATTGTGCTGTAGATTGGTACTGATATTTGTCAGTAACCTTCTGGTCTTTTAGAAGACATGAACCATAACATGTCAGATAAGCTGAATCAAGATACTGTATATGTTGTCTATACATCAAAAACATCTTGAAAGAAGCTGGGCAGTGTACAGTGCATTAAAATAAAGAACCACAAAAAAATATCTGCGTTCTCCAGAGGCATGAGGTCAAAGTGATCAGCATGTGCTTGTTGAACTGAACAGATGACCTTGTTCTTTCTACACAGATGTAGTAAACACGGCCAGACCCGATGAAAAGGCCATTATGACCTATGTGTCGTGTTACTATCATGCATTTGCTGGTGCTCAGAAGGTGAGGGGACAAAAATAACAACCTACTGTACCTCTGCCTCTCGGCTCCTGTTCGCCTCCTTGCTGCCATGAATGTTATAGTTTATATTTCTTAGTTCTGGAGTCACACCTTCTGGTATAACTGCTCAAGCGGAAGTCAAGTCATCCGAACGTTTTTCTGGAACTGAAAACACACCTGCAAAATAAAGAATGTGAGAAAGAGCTTGAAGGTGATGGAAGGATTGGTTATCAGATCAAGTGGATGCTTTTGGAATGCAAAGCAAGAAGCCCTAAAGTAGATTGTAGACCTTTCTACTTGCCTTGGGGGAAGGGTATAGTAACGTCGTTTGGCTGTACTCCTGTCACCTGAAGTAACTGAGGCATCTGGAGAACTGTGTTCAGTGCTTGAGGAGATTTGACCCAGAACATTTTCGCTTTGAGCACCTTTCCTTTCTTTTCCCACAAACAGGCTTTCTTCTCTCCTTCAGACAGTGTCTCCCTCTGGTGTCTCCTCCATTAGTGCCCTCTGTGCTTTTTCCCTGTTGTTCCAATTCTCTTCTCCTTCTTCCTGCTCTTATGCCGTCATTGCAGACATTGTCAACACTCCCAAGCCTGATGAGAGGGCTATAATGACCTATGTGTCCTGCTTCTATCATGCATTTGCTGGAGCGGAGCAGGTATTTCCCGTGTACAGAACTGTGTGAACAATGCATGAGGTTTGTTAACATTTGCAGTTGATTAAAAACATAACCCTTGTTTCCAAGTCTCACTTTTAGCCTTCTTAACATCTTCATTAAATGGTTTAAGTATACATTAAAATACGCATCAAATGCGTTGGTAGATTGATGAAAACAAGCAAAACTCCGGTATGTCTGTACTGTCGATAATAACAGTACAAGATCAGCTGATTAGAATCTACACATTACTCTATGGCCATTGGTAATGCCTTCTGAAAGTTACAGGAATAAAATTTTTTTTTTCTAAAGATATAAGCTGTCAAGTCACTTTAATGAAAGTCTGTCTGACTGGAACCAGGCAGAATTCCAATAAGAATCAATAACTGTGCCTCAGTATGAGGGTGATTTATTTAATATAAATGAACTATAGCTGATGTGCTCCATTAGATGATTTATTACCATTTTGAGGATTTGGACTATAAGCCAGTTTAATGAGATGTTTACATCCACCTGTGTATTTGGAAGGGTCTTATCTTTGGGTGTTGTATTGATTTTATATGGGCCAGATAATGTTCATGCTTTTAAGCAACATTTTATAAGACCTTCTAAGAATGAGTGAATTCCTCAAAGTGGAGTATACGTTTTCTTTGTCTTTGACTGAACGGAGAAATCTTCATTGTGAGAAAACCATAACGATTGTTATTGAATCAGAAACGTGAAATTCTCACAAATAACCTGTAACAAGGCGGGTCTGAAGGAGCCGCGGCGATTGCTGGTAAAAATCTGTGCCCTTTCGAGGGGGCAGGGGCGTGAGGTCAGCTTGACCACGGGGTCCAGACTGGACTTGAAAAGGGGCAGTGGTGTCCAGGCTGAAGAAAAACAAAAGAGTGAGGCCTAAAGACTCGGCCTGTCCCGGTGGTAACTCACGGCAGGAGAGGAGGGGAAAAAAACTGTAAAATAGACACTTTTACGTTGTTTCTCCACAATCCCCTCCAGGACCGTCGCTCTAATATTCTCCCCTTGAGGGGATTAGAAACCATGAATCGGTCTTCTTTTTCTCTTTCAAGCTCTATGCGCTCTCAGCTAAAGTCATGCCAGCAACGTCCCGCCCACCCAGCGTCTCTCATAGCCTCGCCTAGCTTATAGGAGAGCTAATCTCCTACTGTACATCCTCTCTCTCAGCTACAACTGACTTGGGGCTGATGTCCCGCTTACTGGTCCCCCCCGGAGGTGTTCAGTGTGTTCTCGAGGGACCCCCACAGTGGCGTCTCATCTTAAATGAGCCGCCTCAGCTGTGGTTGTCAAGGCAACTCTCACCCTTAAACGGGGGCACCGCCTCCACACTGAACAAGCCCCATGTTGGGGCACAAACCACCCAAACAATAAACAAAGTACTAACACTGTTAAGATGGGGTTTGAACGGGGGGCTGCATCAGTGAACAAACGAACAAGTATAGGTTCATTTGACAGCAAAAAGCAGTAAGAAAGAATAAGCACGTTGATTTGTTGATTGGGCCTTCTTCAGCCTCAAGAAGGCTCAACAGCCGCAACCCTGTGTTCTTTCTGTCCCCTTTTCAGTGTGGTATTGAGAAGCAGGGGCTCATTAATAAAGCTGGATTGGAGATGAGAGGTTGTCACCTTCTGTCCACAGGCTGAGACGGCCGCCAACAGAATCTGTAAAGTGCTGGGAGTGAACCAAGAGAATGAGAAGCTGATGGAAGAATATGAGCGCCTGGCCAGTGAGGTACAGCCACAGTTCTGGCTCGGCATTAGCACATACCTCACTCATCCAGAGTGGCCTGCCATGCTTTGGCAAAGCACAGTTGCTGTAATTGATGTGTATTGTATTATACTATAGCTTGGATTAAGGTACATTAACCTTTCATCTAAACTTTTAGTTTAAGAACAAAACAAAAACGGAAGCCCTTTAAAGCGATTAGCCTTTGCAATCCCCCTCAGTCTCAGAATTATCTTGACTAGATGAGTGCCTCATGCAGATAGTCTAACCTTCTGGCAATCAACGCATATCAGAGGAAGTCCAGTGGCAAATATCTATAAAAGATAGACAGTAGGAATTGGAATTATCATCTGGGCGACTCTAGTGCTCTGCTGGTTATACTCTGGCTTGAAGGCATGGTGCCCCGCAATGCAATTAAACGTCTCTTCCTTGGGGGGGACCAGCTTCTGGAGTGGATCCGCCGCACAACCCCCTGGCTGGAGAACCGCACCGCAGAGAAGACCATGGCTGCCATGCAGCAGAAGCTGGAGGACTTCCGGGACTACCGGAGAAAGCACAAGCCCCCGAAGGTGCAGGAGAAGTGCCAGCTGGAGATCAACTTCAACACCCTGCAGACCAAGCTGAGGATCAGCAACCGGCCCGCCTTCATGCCCTCGGAGGGCAAGATGGTGTCTGTAAGTGAGTCGGGCTTCTCCAGTTCCCGGGCCAGGCCTGACGAGTGATGGATGTCTATGTATCTTGGTGGGGCTTTCTCGAATGTTTTGAAACAGCATTAAGAAAGCAACACGCATCACTGATCCTTAAGCACTGGCATTGAGGCTCAATTTCAATATCGGTTCCATTCAAGCTTTGTTGTCCCATTGGGGAAATTTGTTTTCCAGCACACTCCCCAACACAACAACACAATGACAGACAACATTTTACCAAGCAGGGCGTCAGTGCAACAGTGTTACAGTAACATAAGGTAGAAGATAGTTACAAGACATTGTTTAAAAGAGATATTGCGGTGGGGATGGAAGATTTCATATGTCTATTAGTATAACACCTGGGGACACAGAGGTGTATCCTACACGGGAGAAGTGTGAAGCCACAGTGGAGGGGGTGAGAGACAGTCTCAACAGTTTAGGCAGGAAATGTTCCATGAAGGAGGTTTCCTATGAGAAAATTCTGCACAGGCCCAGTTTCATATCAGGGATATGAAATAGTGGGAGATGGAGTCTTATCTAAATTGTACAAAGAAATTGCCAGTAAACAGTGTGCCGAGAGGATTTAAGAGGAGATTTAAGATCATAGTTGTGTGTGATTTGGATCTATGCCCTATATTGGAGTTATTTAAAAAAACTGCGGGCGTTCAGATCCAAAGTGCTGTGTGTCAAGTAATATTTCCCAAACAGTGATGCCATATACTCCAGATATGTAGCTGGTTTTAGAAAAGGCACCTACTGGGTGGCATGGAGGTGCAGTGATTAGCATTGCTGGTTCACAGCACTGGGATCCTGGGTTTCAATTGTGGATCTGAGCTGTATGTATGTTGTATGTTCTTCCTGTGTTTCCTCCATGTGCTCCGGGTTTCTCCCACGGTTCAAAGACATACAGGTTAGGCTAACTGGTGTCTGGAAAAACTGGCCCTTTTGTGAGTGTGTGTGCCCTGCGATGGACAGACGTCCTGTCCAGGGTGTCCCCTGCCTTGTGCTCTTTGCTTGCCGGGATAGGCTCCGGTTCTTCTGCGATCCTGGGTGGATGGCTGGAAAAGGTTCCAACTGAAAGGTTACCCCAGCTGAAGAGGCTGTGTGCTGGCTCCCAGGACATTGCGAGCGCCTGGCAGAACCTGGAGCAGGCAGAGAAGGGCTATGAGGAGTGGCTGCTGACCGAAATCAGGAGGCTGGAGCGGCTGGACCACCTGGCCGAGAAGTTTCGCCAGAAGGCCTCCATCCACGACGGCTGGGCTCACGGTGAGGTCACAGTGTCTGTCAACACTAACTCAACTGCACAGCGAAACAGGAGCGTGGCGGACTGATGACTCTGCTTTATCTGTTTTTCCCTAGCCAAAATGTATAGCCTTTTGTGGCAGCTCTCACACCTCCTCTATCCTCAATACACAGCAGGTTAGGTGGATTAGAGACAAATTCCTTTACTCCTGGCATTAAAAGGGAAATTGATGCGGTGCGTATTGAGCATCAGACACAGTGGAATTTAGCCAGGCCATCCTGGTTAAAACCCCACTCTTAGGAAAAAAGCTGCTGGATCTTTAACGTCCTGTTAGTCAGGACTTTGGTTTAATTGATTATCTGCTTTTTCTATATCTAAGCTGCCCCCCAGACAATGCCTTTTCTATATAGATGGTCCTCTATTTTAGTCTTCATTACAGTTTCTGAAACTTTAGAAGCCGCAGTTTTAGCTGATAATTAGTTGGTTTCATTGTCCTCATGGTTGAAAGAGTTTTTTATTAAGAGGTCTATGTATAACTCTTGTTTCTTTAAATGCACCTGATAGAATTCAATCAAAATCCGTCGAGATCTTAGGTTGGGGTTTTATCTCGGGTGCTTTGAGCACTTGCAATGTCTAAGCTAGTGCTATTAATTTGCCTTGTTTTATCTTTGCCTGAGCCAAGTTTGAAATTTCTTCCTTGGATAGAAACTTTCCCATTATTATTTCTGTAGCACTTCCTCGTTTGGTGTTATTTTTCTGGGAAAAAAAGTTTGTTTTTGCCTTGTTTGCAGAATTATTTTCTCTCAGCAACAGTCTGGCGTTGTGCTCCAGTCCATGCAGAGCCTGAGCGAGCCTCTATCTTGTCAGGATGGTTCTTGTGGGTTTGCGTCATTGTTGAGGAATCCTGTTAGTTACACATTTGGGGGGCAAAGCCGACCTGCAAAATGTGTTGTGCATATCTGGCTGTAGAGCACAACACAGGTGTGAAACGGAGAAGCGAAAGGTTGGGTTTTTTCCTCTTTCAGTCCTAAGTGGGGGAAGTGTTTTTGTATATCGAATGAAGGAATCAAAAAGCCGGTGAAATCCTTCCTGATAATGTGCTGATCCTTTCCTTTGCTCCGCTGTGCTTGGTGATGATGCAGGCAAGGAGCAGATTTTGTCCCAGAGGGACTACGAGTCGGCCTCCCTGACAGAGGTGCGAGCCCTGCTGCGGAAACATGAGGCTTTTGAGAGCGACTTGGCTGCCCACCAGGACCGAGTGGAGCAGATTGCTGCCATTGCCCAAGAGCTGAAGTATGTTCCATTTACAGGCTCACAGCTGCTGACATTTAACTGATAAAGGGCTCATATGCATTGTTAAGGAATTCATTAGATAGTTTTGTAAGTGCATTTTTTATCTTACAGCAGGAAGAGGGCTTGAGATTCTTACTTTTTCCTGTGACCTCTTTCTAATCTTGCTTACCCTTATAGACTGTCTCTAGGGAATTTTTAGAACGATGATGTTACGTTGTTGACCAGACAAGCATTGTGCAAGTTGATTCTTTTATGCATTCCTGAAGCAGATCTTTACTGGGGATAAAATAGCTCTCTTTTATTGATACAGTACATACATGAAAGAGAATTAAGAAGCCTTAATTCTTACCAAATCTTACCAATTGAATACTGTTTAAATGTTTTAAGGTGTTGTCTGCTATCTTAAACCCAGGCTCTAGAGTGAGGCTGTTCTCTGGTTGAGATTTTTGATTGGTTTTGTTAAAGTTCCCTGTCACAGCTTGTCAGTAAAATCATAAACTCAAAAAGTCAGTTTTTTTTAAAAGCACATTGCGTTATATTACTAAGAGTTCAGACAGGGAATGATCTTCTGTAGTTACTGAAGCCTGTTTGTTGAAGACAATTGTTACTTTCTGAAATCCCTATCAAAAGCGCAAGTACTCCATCTAGTGTGTGAAAAAATATGATCAAATCCATGTGTATTCAGACATATTTCAGATTAAACTGTGTTACAGCTTTCCTATAAAGTAGTGGATTTTATTTTAACAAAGTACTTAGACCTAGATTGACTGTTTATTGAAAATCAAACTTCTCAAACTGATATTTGTACTTGATAAGAGATGTCTTAAAAGAAATAATTAATTGAGTGATTTTATAGATCAGAAGAAATGACAGATTACCTGATTATTTCAGTAGAAATATCACTGGATTAATTGTTTTTTGTGTTTTTATGATTTTAAGTTATGGTACAATTTAAGTTCTTTGCTATTTATGGTCAGAGGTGCACCAGGAATCATAATGTTCTGCATATACAGTATAATCCTTTGTCGTCTTAAACAGCAGCGAACTCTTGATTAAAAAGATTAAATTTCTCTTATTTTCTGCATTTATCTGACAGGACTTTTTTCCTTTTGCGATCTTTGCGCATGAAACGGAAAGTGTTCCGTCCTGAACAACCAGCTCAGACTTCTAAATATATAACCTCATTTGCACCTGCCACTTTCATTCTCCGACAGCTTTTATTGTCATCTTTACAACCAATCACTGATAGATGGGGCGAAGGAGGGTGATCATGGTTACCTATGTTTCCACACTGCTTGTCCATCTATTAATCTGTCTATTTGTGGAAGTCTCTGTTCTGTCGCTGGGGCCCATCTGCATACCTTATTCCATAACTCATGTCAAAGGATAGTGGCTCTTATGTCACAGTTGGATCAAAACCCTGTCCAGCTTCCCGTCATCACCTAATCTACTTTCATACTATAAAATCTTGCAGTTACAGCTCAGCCAGACAAAGCTATAATATTTCTCTTTAAACTCTGTTTTCAAAAGGGCTGCCAATTATTACAACATTACGGCTCTAAATGGTAATCTTTTTATAAATAGACTGAAAAAATATGGTCTAGGATGGATTTATCAACAAGATATGTTCTTCAAGGACATCGTTGTGAGCGTTTGTAATTTGAATTTTACAGTGATTATTTTAACTGTAGATGCAACATTAACTTGACAGGCCCTTCTTTCCTGAAATACAACAGGATATAATTTAGCAGGAACACATGTGGAATAACTTTCTACTTGCAATTGGATGCCAAGTCTTAAATGATGTTGAATCATGCATTTTTAAAATAATAACACAAAAGTGAAGACAGGAAATACAGCTGATATGATCTGTGACCCATCGTATTACGAATCTAATTAGACGTGTTATTGAGCTGTGATTGTGACATGTTAAAACATTCCTGTGCTGCATGGACTTAGTAGCATTTCACACTATGTATCCAGGATTACAGTCTGTTCTGATTCATGTAGTTCTGCATTAATGGAGAACAATTGTCTGGCTGCCCTTGAGCTGTTCCCTTTTTGCAGTCTCTGCAGCTTTGATATTCCCTACAATAACAGCTGCATGCATGGAGTACAGAGAGAGTTGTTTGTAGATGCTGGCTTTTTTCCACTTAGTTTGATGGTTCAGTTTCTGTTAGTAAGTGCAGGGGCCTGTATAACAACCTTTTCATTATGTTGGTACAGTACTTACAGACCTAGCATAAGAGTCTGAAAGCTCATAGTTGCTCTCATGAATGGGCACAGGATTTCAAGTTTATTTAGGCTTATAGCATGCTTTTGCTGTGTCAGTGGCCTAGTCTTTAATTATCAGACATGCATCGTTCCTCCAAATGAAAAACAGGATGCTGATACCCTTTATCCTCAAGCAAAATTCATTTAATTACCAAGTTTGCTTGCTTTTAAATTGGTTTCCCCTTGAATCATTTCCTCTGTTTGTTAAGTAAACTGTTCCTGTATCTCCTACCTTGAAGCAGGACATCACACACTGTGTCACTGCAGTTAACTTGCAAAAGAGGAAGGAAATCTTTGACTATAGCACAGAAGAATTCAAAATGCTAGTTTTTTTCTCAGTTTTCTGAAAGTGGAACTTGGAAAACTCGAAAAACGTCTGACATTTTTAAAAGGCGTTGTAAAAGTTACAATAAGGTCAGGCGATGAAAATGGCAATGCAGCGAGCAGGAGAACACTCCACGCTGATAAAGTTGTGGCCATGCTCTGTATTTTAATAGCAGGCAGTGAAACGAGGTCTGTGAATTGGGAAGTTGTTTTTACAAGTTGACATTTAAGGCCCTGGATGACAAGAGGATGAATGTGTCCCTAATCCCCCTCTGGGTTTCTCAGCGAGCTGGACTACCACGCTGCAGCCTCCGTGAACAACAGATGCCAGAAGATTTGTGACCAGTGGGACAAACTGGGAACACTGACACAGAAAAGGAGGGAAGCACTTGAGGTATGGGAATATCCAGGGATTTTCAGTCCATTATAAATTTGGCTCACTTGATTAGACAGCAGCAGTGCGAGCCTTATTGATCCCTGGTGAACTTATGAACCCGTAAATGTGCAAAGATACAGCATTAGCCAAAAGCCCACACTGTCAGTGACACAAGTTCTTTTTTTTTTTGCAAAAGTTGTACAACAGCCCAGTTTAGAAGGATGAGTACGGGGAAGCGGTGAAACAACAGCTGTATATTTTGGAGCATAAAAAGTGTCCCTATAATCTGTTGTGAAGCAATAGCCTCATACTTATTTGTATGTTTCTGCACGTGTGCTGAAATTTAAATACAGTATTTTTTATTGCAGTTATGTTTTTACCACAAAAACTTGGCCTGCTGCAGTGTCACCTCTCTTGGTTTTCTTGATTTTAGAGGGCAGAAAAGCTGCTGGAAACCATCGACCAGCTGTACCTAGAGTTTGCCAAGAGGGCAGCGCCCTTTAACAACTGGATGGAGGGAGCCATGGAGGACCTGCAGGACATGTTCATTGTGCACACTGTTGATGAGATCCAGGTATGCAGAGACCACTTTATTTTCAGTGTCTTTCAGATCACTTTATTGGCCATATACAATTTCTTGTATTAGGAATTTGTCTTTTCGCATACCCCAGCTTGCTCTCCATGAGACACGCAGACAGGGAGAGAAGCTGGGGGTCAGAGCGCAGGGTCAGCCACTTATACAGCACCCCTGGAACAGTTGGGGTTAAGGGTCTTGCTCAGGGGCCCAACGGAGTAGGATTCCTCTGCCGCGGGATACGAACCGGCAACCTTCCAGCCAGAGGTGCAGATTCTGAGCCACAGAGTCACAACAACACGGGAATACTGTATAGTATATTGTTATTGATAGAGATTTGCGAAAATAGAGCTTTACCACAAATTGTCTAAGCACGGCAATCAATCATAAAAATAAATGATCAAATATATGCCAAGAATATACAGTACCTGAACAGCAGTTGGTATAATCTGTGGGACTTGAGATCCTTCTGGCACAGCTTTGGCATCATGAGTAATAAATCTGGCACACTGGGTTAAAAATATTAGTTTAATAATTTCAATAACACACTCAGAACACAGAACACAACATACACGTTACTCTGTTGACAAGAAAGGCATCTCGGAGGCCTAGTCCTGACCAACCACCTTCTACCAGGTATTCAAATCCACATGCTGTTACAGTATATAATGCTTAAAAGAGAGATAAACATGCCTGAAGGTGTGAAGGTCTGAAGCAAACAGAATACGACCTGGAGCTGAATCTCTCTCTAGATAAATCTAGGGGCTACAAAATCAATGGGAAATATGTCCCTGTTCTAACAGGCCATCCATGAACCAGGAGAGACCATTCTTAACCTAGGGATTTCCTATACAGGAAATCAGAGTTTCCTAAAAAGGTTTGAATACTTCACTCAAATCTAATCTTAAAAGCTGATCTGAACCAAGATCTCCCGCCTGGCACAGTCTCTTCTCTTTCCTTGTGTCTTCCTCTCTATCCTCTCTCCTGTCTTCCTCTCTCTACCCTTTTCTGCTCCTTTCTCTCTCTGTCCTTTTATCCTGTGTTACTGGACTGTGGTTGTCTCTGGGTTATTTCCGAAAGAACTTAATTAACTAAGGTAAACTTTATGATTTCTTTGACCAGTGTGTCCCAGATCAATGAACATCTCGTTCCTTTCATGTCTGAAGCTCCCGAGATACTATTCATATGTTGACCTTTGTCCTGAAATCCTGAGACACCCCAATAGCCAGTTCGAACAACTGTAACAATATCAACAGTTAAATCAATTTGCATTACAAAAACACCACAATATACGTGTGTGTAGCATGCAGTCATTATTAACAGTGGGGAAAAATATTAATAATATTGCCTTTTTGGAAGACTGACAGGATTATGAGGAAAAACACATGAATATCTGTGCCGCTTGTCAAAGTTAGCTACACCGTACTGTCTAGCTAAGGGTGAGACAGCTGTCCATGTCCTGTTACGTTTGACTTTCTAGACATAAAAAGCTCAGTTAAAGTCTGTTTGGATGGTCCTGGCTCTCAGATTTATGAAATGGTAAAACTTCATTTATTCTGACATTATTCATTCCCATAAATACAGGATCATCCCCTAGTGCTCCACTGGTATCGCGTAGATCCTGGGGCGCAGATCTTCCACAGATGTAGCCATTAGGTAATCCCCCCTTTCCAATTCCCAGAGCCTGATATCGGCACACGAGCAGTTTAAAGCCACTCTGCCCGAGGCTGACAGCGAGAGGCAGGCTATTCTGGGCATCCACAATGAGGTACAGAAGATCGTCCAGAGCTACGGTGTCAACCTGTCTCAGACGAACCCCTACAGTACCATTACGCCTGAAGAAATTCGTGCCAAATGGGACAGGGTAACATTTGCATGTATTTTTTTTATTTACATCCAGTTTGGAATTGGCCATTTGTTAATCAGCTCAATTTACTACACTCCTCAGCTAAGCCCAGCACTCAGAGATGATTATGTGCTCCTTGCACACAATCATTTATCATTTTCTCTTTTACATTATTTGGATATCCTGTACATCTTACATAAGCTACGGCACTGTTTTTTTTTAAAAAATGTTATATAGAAATTCCTAAGGAATCAGTGCTGGGCATTAGAAAATAAAAAAGCTCTTCTTTTGAATTATAACTAAACATGTTTCTGGTAAATAAAAGCATTCATTTATTGACAAATTGTCTGAAATACGGTTGCCTGATCACATAAATGTCAGCAGCCAGGTACGTTATTAATCATCATGGTAATGTCCAGAATTTGTAGTAACAGGGATGACTGATGCAGTCAGATGGTTGTAAAACATTGCTGAGCTGCTGGCTGAATGAGGGGACTGTATCAGCAGCAGGAGGAGGAGGAATGAAGTCCGGGTCACAAAGAAAATGGTGGTGAAAAGGGCAGGGCTGTAGTCCTGATGCCCGAGCTGGCGCGAGTCCTGAGCCTCTGTCCGAATCTGCGTGCGCAGGTGAAGCATCTGGTCCCGCAGCGAGACCAGGCCCTGCAGGAGGAGCTCGCCCGCCAGCACTCCAACGAACGCCTGCGCCGACAGTTCGCAGCGCAGGCCAATGTCATCGGCCCGTGGATACAGAACAAGATGGAGGTGAGAAACGAAGGCATCATTCACGCCTTTGCCTTCACATGGCTCCTCAACACATTGTAAGAAGTTGCCTAGCAACTGCTTGACTGTTTCTAATTTACGTGTTGGTGGCTGGTGTGGCGTGGTGGCACAGTGTTTGGTATTGCTGCTTTGCAGCGCTGGGGCTCTGGGTTCAATTCCTCGGGTGCTGTCTGTGTAGAGCTTGTATGTCCTCTCTGTGTTCATGTGGGTTTCCTCCGGGTGCTCTGGTTTCTTCCCACAGTCCAAACACAAACTGGTAGGTTAATTGGCTTCCTGGAAGACTGGCCCTGGTGTGAGTGTGTGCGTGTTTGTCTTAGTGTGTGCCCTGTGATGGACTGGCGCCCTGTCCAGGTTGTATCCTGCCTTGTGCCCATTGCTTGCTGGGATAGGCTCCGGCTCCCCTGCAACCCTGAATTGGATAAAGTGGTGAGTGGATGGATGGATAGAGCTTGTGGTTTTGTACACCCACCCATTTTGGTATTGTCAGTTGTATAAGACTCAGTGGCAAGCTTATTCTCCAGTACTTCACAGGGAGAATGAGGACTGGTAGCACCGAACACAAACTCTGTTTGTAGGACTGCTGGGTCTTTCATGCCACTGCAGGATTGCTTGGACCCAATAAGTCAGTGTTTCACTTAAAGATGAGAAGATACTAGCTGGCTACCCTACTATAGTGGTGCCTTCCCTATTATACTGTATATTAAGGGAATCCCTGTCACAGTCACCTAATGACATGAATAAAGCTTGATCTGGAGCTGTCTGATCTACAGGGCACTCTGATGTTTTAAAGCTTGGTTTAACTCAATGTCTGTTCTTTGTTCTCTTCTAATTTGGAATCCCGTTTGCCAATCAGTTGTACTAGCTTCTGTAGCCCTAGTGTAGCACAGGACCAGTGTGGATCTGACATCACCACCTGTCAGGGCATTCATTGTTTGACATGTTCTGCCAGCTCTGCAATAACAACTGTAGTGATATATCCCTCTCTGACAAGTGCCCTCTTAGGGATGGCTTTTGTTCATCAAGCTGAGAACACCTGTCTAACAGTAGGGGCACTAGACCGATTGTGTGCTGCTGCCTGGAGAATCCTGATTAGTGTACATAAATTAACACCTCCAGGTTTATTAATGATTGTGATTTAGAACTGAAAATCCTAAGATGAACTTGTCTAATGTCTAATAAACCACATTCACACCTTTGTCTTTAGCTCAATAGAAGGGCTTCATTATTGCAGCACTGTGCTATGAATTCATGCTATGAATTTAAGACTGTAGGCCTTTATTTCATTTATGTAGGAAATTGCTCATAGTTCCATTGAGATGAGTGGAACCCTGGAGGACCAGATGAATCAGCTGAAGCAGTATGAGCACGTCATTGTCTCCTATAAACCTAACATCGACAAGCTAGAGGGAGACCACCAGCTGATCCAGGAGTCACTTATTTTCGACAATAAGCACACCAACTATACCATGGAGGTATGATCCTGTACCTTAAATGTCTCTGAACCATCTAGGTGTGGCTTGAATTAGTATTAGATGGACTTCTGTTTAGGTCACATGGAAATTAAAAGTACTTCCGTGTATCCTACACGGAAAGTACATGTGGTTTCAAATCAACTAAGCTTTGGAAAAATGTCATGGGTATTTTTTGGTTTTTGGACAAGAATTCTAAAGAACAGAATTAGATGTATCAGAAAACTGTTGTTCTGAATTTAAAGTTCTTTGATGCTTCAAGACAGAAAACTAGTTTCTGTAGGAGGTGGCACGTGCTGGTTCATCATGCCTCGGTTAAATATCTGTTAACGACTGTTATTGTGCCTAACTTCACAGCACATCCGTGTTGGCTGGGAGCTCCTGCTGACAACCATTGCCAGAACCATCAATGAGATTGAAACCCAGATTCTCACCAGAGATGCTAAGGGCATCAGCCAGGAACAGATGAATGAATTCAGGGCCTCCTTCAACCACTTTGATAGGGTACAGTACTCCGCTAACAAGACACACATCTCACAGATACTGTGTGCTGCTTTGGATGCTTACATTTTATAACATGGAAACACCTTCCCTTAGTGAGCTTCTCTACAGATGTCACTTACTCAGCCTCATCATAAATGGTTGCAAAACTATTCTATAACTAAATCACCTTTAAGCTTTAAGATGTTTTTCCTTGTACAGTATGTGTGATCCTGTTTTGTACCGTATCATTAATACAAAACATTAGTTCTTTGGTGTCAGAACTCCATTTCTCATATTTGAAATTTCATTCAAAGAGATGTTTATTTAAAATCCTAAAGATGGAAACTAACTTGTATTTCTAGACTAATTTGATGGTCTTTTCATACATTAAGAAACTTCAGAATGATAAATGGGTACCTTATCAAAGAAGAATTTGATGTTTAATGATAGTTAATGTAATGGTGCAAGAACAGTAGTTCTACTGTAGTTATGAAGCAATATTTCATTATTAATTTACATCTTAAATGGTCACAAATCAATTCATCCAGGATACTTCACAAAAATATTGATATACCTGATACCACTGTATTTATTAGATATACATTTTCATTCTTCCACAAAATCTTTTGACTTGGAATACATAATTTTGTATTACAATATATAAGTATTTTCAATACTGTTTGATTAAAATGTTAGAACTGAGTGTTCTTATCTTATGTGTATCAGAATATTAGGTGATTCGTTCATTTTCTTTACAATGACCTCATTAGGATTTGCTGCACAAGCTAAAGATTGTTCATGTTTGCCTGACTTTGACCTTATTGAGCAATATCTCCTGCCTGAGCAGAGCCGCCTGAGGAGTTCCTCACAGTGTGTGTCTAAAATCGCACTCTCCCTGCTTCCGGTCAGCTAACAGACACCACACCAGTGCTCTGGACTCAAAAAAGAAATAATTCACAGAGAGATGACTGATGACAGATGTGATTGCACAACCTAACCCTGCCTTATCTTTAACTGTTTCATGCTGCATGGTGTGGGTGATTGCGTGTGGCTGTAGGATGACTCAGGGAAACTTCGCCCTGAAGAGTTCAAGGCTTGCCTCATCAGCCTCGGCCACGTTGGAAATGATCAGCAGGTAGCCAGCGTGCTGGCGACATGCGAACAGTGAGAAACAGCCTGCTTCCCTTACATTCTTGATGCTTTATGCCAGATGCTTTTATAAAGAAGAAATGTGAATACTGTACCTTCTGCTTTACACACACTGTAGCGGACCAGCAAGGTCAGCCCTAGAGATATTGCTCAGAAATTGAACAAAGAGCTTTGTTTCCCCAAGTGAGTTCATCAAAGCGTCACATTGATGTTTACATTTCAGTGTTACTGGATATTTGAATGATCATGCATATTCATCTGTGACCAGCCCTTTAACCAGAAGGGTGGATTTAAAAGAAAACAATCCAAAACATATCTGCGTAAAATTGTTATGAGGAAAATGTTAGTTTACAGATGACGACTGGAGAGTGAGATACCATTCAGTCCTCATGGAAAGCACTGTATTTTTACACGCAGACATGAATGTTTATAGTATGTGGCATCTGCATCAGGATCAGACTGTCTCTTCCTGAGAAGACACTAAATGTATTTTTTCTCTTTTCTCCATGTTATAACTGTGGTTGCCGTTGGTGTTGTTGACTTGTCTCTGTGCTGTATCCTTGTACTGTCCTCTGTTCTCTTTGTCCGTCTTGTCTCTCAATCCCCCCTTGTCTTTGTCTGTGGGCCAGTTACTGCTTCCTCTTTCTTCGAATCTTTGATGCTGGTCCAATCCTCCTCCATGATATTCTGCGACTGGAAATCTCTCTCCATCCCTGGAATGTGGCCATCCTTGTCAACTGCATCTTCCTGCTTCCCTGTGCAACTCCTGTTTTCTACACCTCTTCCTCCCACCTGTCTGCTCTCCACTTGCTCTGTAACTCTGCAGAAGAAGAAAGGTGGAATGGAGACTGATGATTTTAGAGCGTGTCTTATCTCCATGGGCTATGACTTGGTACGAACACAATGCACCCTCACACACAAAGCTAATCCCATTATTAGATTGGGAAGAACCACTTTAAAGTTGTTGAAAATTTCATTTGGGAAATGCAGAGGGTCACATTAACAGTATTATTTATTGACTGGTTTATATTTAATAGGTGCTCCTACATATGAATTTTTGGATGTAAAATATGCAGTTCAATGTTCATGTCATCTGTGAGTGGCTTGAACATACTGTTATAAAGAAAATGTTTGTAATGGATTGGCAATTATTTTGCTTCATTCTTTATTGAAAAGCATTACAAATGCAACAATTTGCCAAACTTTTTTTTCCTGTGTGCACGTCTGTCTGTTTGATGTCTTGCTCTTGTTGTGAAAGGATGTTCCAGTGATAAGGGGGAACTGTGAAAAATTCAATTGGCTTAGAACATTATTTTAAAACGTGAATGTAGCTGAAGTTTGCAGTAGCAATATGCCTACTGTTTATAATATTTTTGCCAGCTTCATATAAAACAAACTAACAGACATTGCAGATAGCCATGCTAGATCCAAAAAGGTTGTTTTTATATATAATGTGGTCACCTTAACTTGTGCAATACAAACCTGTAACTTACTGTATGTTCTTGTTGTTCTAGCATTGCATACCTTAACACTTATGTTTAATTTTGCCGGAAATTAGCTTTTGATTTTTTAATTAATATATTTTCCCAAAGTTTCAGGGTTTGTGAATAGGATATTTACATGCTTGATAGAGTTTTTCATCCACCAGATAAACATCAAGACTACCAATAAGTAAAATAATCGAGGGGCATTAATGCAATTTGTTTCAATACAGTTTTACAAATTTGTTGTGGGTTTTTTGCCTCTCAGTATACGATAAGATGCCCACTTCTCAGATGAGCTCAAAGATAAACCTGATTGTCCTTCCTCTTGTCAGGGAATGCATTCATCAGATAGTTATCTTAATGGTTTTGTTAAATGTGGGAGTGAGGCAGTGTTAGGAATGTCTCAGTTTAAATCCTCATTCTGCACCTGTCTTGTCATGCCATGCACAGGGTGAGGTAGAGTTTGCCCGCATCATGACTCTGGTGGACCCCAATGGAACAGGTGTAGTGTCCTTCCAGTCCTTCATCGACTTCATGACCAGGGAGACGGCCGACACAGACACTGCGGAACAGGTTATCGCCTCCTTCAGGATCCTTGCTGCGGACAAGGTGAGGAAAGACTATGGTCCTGTAAGATATGTACCTACCTGTACTGCTGCTACTACTGTAATACTATATAAATGTATATGTATACTTCGAGCTGCTGAAATACCTAAAGACCTGAACCAGAGTTAATACTATCTTTTAATATCAGAGGACGTTGTGGTATAAGGTGTGCAGATCAAGAAAACCTGGAAGTTCCCCTTAGAGACTTCGCTATACTGGCAGTCGGAAGAATTCTACTATGCTGATGTAGAGATGTTCTTTGTGCAAATGCGCTGAATCTACTGCAATGATACACAGAGGCCTTGTAATTAGAAATAATTGAAGCACTTTACTCTGCTAATATAGTCACCCTAGTTTGTACCTTAACAAGAAAAATGAAAATTGGCATTCAAAATAATTAACATAAGTACAAAGTGTTTGGGATTATTATTTTCATGTGACAGTTTTTTCTATTCTATTTCTATTAAGAACACATTTGGAAAGATTCCCTGCAAGATTCCCTGTACAATCCTAAACTTCAAGTAGCTGAAGTGGAGGGAGTAGCAGGAATAGTGTCAAAGAAATTAATTGTGTCACAACTTTTTCGTCTGGTCAATATTACTAGGACAGAGTAACCTGACTTCGATGCTCTCCTGATGTGGGTACTGTATGTGTTGTTACAATGTAGATCACCGTTAACTGTTAATAGAGATCAAAAGTCACCTGAAAAGCAGTGTGCTCACAAACAACCTTATCTAGTCTCTGGATAAGTCTAGATAACTGTTCACGAGAACTGAGAAAAGGCCAGTGAGCGTGTACTGTATAGCACATGAAGTGTAGGTGGTAGTTCAATTCAATTCAACTTTATTTGTCATTATACTTGCACAGGTGCATAGTATAGTGAAAAGTGTTTCTCATTAGTCACTCAGGTGCAGTATATAAATAGAACAGAAGACAAGACAATAGACAGTAACACAATAACAATAACAGTGTAATCAAAACTGTGCAAATACGCAGAGAAAAGAATACAACATGACAAAAACAGTGCAAAAGTAGTTTGGGGAAGAGTGCAAAAATACGGTGATTAATAAATATAACAACTAGTACTAGTTGGCAACAACTAATTGCTAACAGTTCAATGATGTTGTAAAACGTTTCAAGCCCTTGAAGGGGAGCTGCAGTATTTTGAATTGTATGGTGAAATCTACAGAGAGCTAATGGAAGGAAGGATGCTAAAAGAGATGGGGCCAGCAGGGGGCGCTCACCCTGCAGTCCATGTGGGTCCTAATGCCCCAGTATAGTGATGGGGACACTATACTGTAAACAGGCGCCGTCCTTCGGATGAGACGTAAAACCGAGGTCCTGACTCTCTGTGGTCATTAAAAATCCCAGGGCGCTTCTCGAAAAGAGTAGGGGTGTAACCCCGGTGTCCTGGCCAAATTTCCAATTGGCCCTTACCAATCATGGCCTCCTAATAATCCCCTTCTATGAATTGGCTACATTACTCTGCTCTCCTCCCCACTGATAGCTGATGTGTGGTGAGCGTTCTGGCGCACTATGGCTGCCATCGCATCATCCAGGTGGATGCTGCACATTGGTGGTGGTGGAGGGGAGTCCCCATTACCTGTAAAGCGCTTTGAGTGGAGTGTCCAGAAAAGCGCTATATAAGTGTAAGCAATTATTATTATTATTATTATTATCAAGTAAGAGGTTTATTCCATGCTGAAAGGATACCTATTACTTGTTCCTTTCCAGCCTACGCATGCTGACACAGCTACCCCCCTGAACTACTAAAACAAATGATGTAGAGTATCCTCATACATTTTAATTTGGCTGAAAACGCAAGCAGCTGAGTTCTGAACATCCATCCATTTTCCCAAATCCATGTTCTGGGCCAGGCTGGGGGAGATGTGCACGGATGTTGCAAGGGATGAAAAGGAGAGACGCTTTTCTAAACGAAGCACGTGATAAAACATGGGCTATAACCCTCTCGTGTGCCGCCTCCGGTGTCTTCCTCTCCCGGTTTGCCGCGCCGCTCGGGGCCTGCCTCACTCGCCGTCTGCTGTCCCCCCCCAGCCCTACATCCTGGTCGAGGAGCTGCGCCGGGAGCTGCCTCCGGAGCAGGCGGAGTACTGCATCATGCGCATGCCTGCCTACACCGGGCCGGGGAAGGTGCCGGGAGCCCTGGACTACACCTCCTTCTCCACGGCGCTGTACGGGGAGAGCGATCTCTAACCGGGAAGCCCCGCTCTCGAAAGACCGAGCAGTCTTGCAGCCGGCTTTAAAAAAATAAAAGCAGCTTTTTGTCAGGTTAAAACGTTACGAAACTCTCACAAAGAAACGTGCACAGCAACAAGTTGAATGTGCTAGAGGTTAATGAAGAAATACAGTACAGTGTGTGGCGCACTAGTAATACCTAAAGCAAGCGATTTAGCATCAAAAATACTTTTTGTCATGATTTTGTAAAAATTGCAGGAAGTATTTAATAGCCTCTGTTTTGAAAGCGACACGTGTAAAGTCTGACATACAAGCCAGATGAAATACTAACTAGTCACGAAAATGGAAAACACGACTTAGTGCTGTAACTTTCTTCCTTGGAGTGAAACAAGTGAAAAATGAGTACCCATTTTGTTTCCCTTCATATAGTTTAATTGAAAAAAAAAAGATATTCAGATCAACTGTAAACTATTGAAGATTTTTATCAGTGCCTGATGAAAATGTATCGTATTTACTGCTACAGGATATTTTTACAAACTGTATAGCTGTGTGAAGTTTCATGTACTTGACCTCGTGGTAGGAGTACTCACTGGCTTTCATGACAGATTTTATGGAGTACGGTATTAGCAATATGTATCTCATGGCTTGTTTCCTAGTTTAGAAATACTCACTTCAAGGTTTGTTTGGGAGACTGATAAAATCAAAATAAACTTAAGACATGGGCACACAGTCTCTTGATATCAATCTGTGTGACAGTTGTAGAGGCACACTGTATATTATAAGGATATCATTTGTACTTTTCCAGACATTTTAAAATTAAATAAACCTATGAATTAAAAAAAATCCTTGATTATATACATTTTTGAGAGTGAGGAGTGATTCCTCACTAGCAACTATGAACCATTGTCTAAAAGTGTGTTACTGTACTTTATTATGTAATTGATGGTCATATAGCATCTTTTTTATGGTTGAAGACCTAAGACAAAAACCACAAAATGAATTCATCATCATTCGAATTTCAAATGAGTTATTTTTAATTACTTAAAGGTAAACACCACTGATAAACTCTTATCAAAGAATTTATTTTTTGTGAAAGCTCAGAGGATATGTTGGAATTATTTGTGTAAACATACAGAAATAAAATACAGGTAAAGCCTTTGGCTTGTGCAGGATGTGTTAGTGTGATCTCCTGTCTGGTGGACATTGAATAAAAATTACTAGAACAGGCAGTTTACCACATTTTCCTAAATTAAGGGGTTTCACATATTTAGGCCTTATGGACCTTCTTAGTTTTGCTTATAAACTACTGAAATATAGAAGGTATAATGTATTTTGAATAGTTTTATTGTTAAGAAGTTGAATAGTGTTTGCTACATCGATGACTAATTTGGAACCAGGGCAGGTATTGGAGGTGCAATCCAAAATATAAAATCATTAGGTTATTGTTGTTAATTTATTTTATTCTTTTTTTTTATTGACAAGTTTATCCAGAATGACTACTTGGTAGGTACTGTATTTGCACAGCTGGATTGGTGAAGTGCCTTGCTCATAGGTACAAGACCAGTGTCCGATCTGGGTTTTGAACCCAGAACCTTTCAAAATGTGAGCTGCACATGTACACACCAGTGATAACTGCTTGGCCAGGGGCGTAGCCAGGAATTGATTTTTGGGTGGGCCTGTGCAAAAGTGGGTGGCCTGGGCTCTAACTGACTGTCATGCCAGCATAGGGGCACCCCTCCAATTTACAATGCAATCCTTGAGCGGTATAATCACACAGCAGAATTGCAGTGAACATATATCTGAATTATTTAATAAACAGTCATTATCTGTGTGTTTGTATTTACAGGGGTCTTAGGCCCAAACATAAAGCTCACAGTCCTTGTATCTTTGTGTTCCGGCAGTCCTTGGTGTAGAATACAGCGTGAGGGCACACCTGTCCTCTGAAGACACAGGTATGGGCGCCTGTGTTAGATCCTCAGGTGAAGTCGAGTCTTCTGCAGTCTGCAGTGTAATGACCCAGACATGTTTGCTTGTCCTGCTCCATGAAGTTGCTCACCCGAGCAGCACAAACGACGAAACTCACCGCAATCGTTAGTGCTGTGTTTGTGCCGGTTTGTGTCGCTGTAAGTAGCGTTTGTGCTGCTTTCTTTTCGAAGATATAGTGCCTTGTTTTTTCGGGTAATCACGTGACTATCTACAAGAAAGTTTACAGGTACCAACAAACTCGGTACTTGAACTCCCGATTCTGATTAAAACAATGAGGGCAATTTGTTTTCTGAGTCTGTTTGGTCGGGTGGGGTGGATGTTTCAATGTATTTCGATGTAGCGACTTTTTTTCCTGGCTGTGACGTCACTCTGAAAACGTACAAAACAGCAGTAAAGACCATTAGATCTATCAATTGAGATCTTTTGATCAGGTATTAGTTTCACGATCGATATAATTCAACAAATAAAAACAAAATTGGAAGCACGAGCATAATAGCATAATGATCACAGACTACATTTCTATTTATTTTTTAAGTACAAAGCAGAAGGCGTTTCCTCTACCTTAAATATACGATTAAAATTGTTCAAATACCATGTATTCATTACAGAAAACAGCGGAGACAGTTATATTGCAAATAAAAAATGTATTTCGAAGAGTACGGGACATTGTGAATCAATAAAGACGTTAAAAAAGTAAGCTGATGTAGTTATTTTGCAAATACGTCAAGCATTTTAAAAATAGATTCTCCTTGACAGTGAACAAGCCGATCCACCTGGCGCTGCTGGCTTGAACAGCTCCCAGACCCGTGATTGGCTAAACCCCCCAACAGCTCGGGCCGCGATTGGGTGAAGAGTGAGAATCGACACTCTGATTGGGTAAAGCGCCACAGCGGAAGTTCTGTGTACCGTGTGTGCTGTATGAGCACGCTGCATATACAGTAACAGTAACACATCCATTGGTTTCTAATTACTGATCAATCTAAGAGAAGTCGCACTGGGGTCAAAACTGAATAGTAGACAAAGAATGTTGTGGCACCCACAGCGCGTTCACGACTCCGATAGCATGTCACGATTGGAGTGCGCGCATCACGATCACATCGCGATACCCATTGTGACTGGCGCATCACTGTCATGGTGCCACTGTCTCGACATTAAGTTCATATATCGCGATATTTCAAAGCCCGACAAAACTCCCCCGCGCTCATGTCGCGACACTGAGTCGACATATCGCGATATGACAAACGACCCTGCGCTCATGTCGCGACATGACATGCCCTATATCGCGACATGACATGCCCTGCCAACATGCCCACCCCCCATGTCGCGACATGAATCCCGCATATCGCGATATGACATACCCCGGCAAAACGCCCCCGCCCCCATGTCGCGACATGGAGTCGACATATCGCGATATGACAAACGCCCCCCCCCCCGCACTCATGTCGCGACATGACATGTCCGGTCAAAATGCCCACCCCCGCCATGTCGTGACATGAAATCCATATATCGCGATATGACATAAACTGTCTCACCCGTGTCACGACATGAAGCCTGTATGTTGCGATAGGACAAACCACATATCGCAACACCTCCTATCTGGGTATATCATCTCCTGATATAAGACGTTTGTTGCGACAGCGGTGCCAGAGTGGCATGGAAGGAAGGCGCCAGTCGTGATATACGCTGCCGCCATATACATGGGGTCCCTTAATCATAACATGCTGCGGAGGTCTTTTCGCGACGCTATCCCAAGGTTACGCGTTTGGCAACAGCGTGTCATGGTAGCGAAAGAAAAGGAAAACGTGCCTTTGAAAATAAAAACCATAGATCTTACAATCACTGTGATTTTACAGACATTACAACCACAGGTTTATGTCATAGATGGTTAACTTGTTGGCATGTGTCGTGTCATGTCTAAAACGAGCTCAATTGTAACAGCGCGCTTGAACTCGGCAGACGGAGTCACTGGAGGTCAAAGTCACCGTGCATGGTCACGTGATCACCGGAAAAACAAGGTGCTATATCTCGGGAAATAAAGCAGCACAAACCGGCACAAACGTAGCACTAACGAATGAGGTGGGTTTAATATTTTTTGCTATCTGTAGGCGGGGCAACTTCACGGAGCTTTTACCTTTAAATATTCAGCGGACTTGAGCATAACATACCAGAAGCAGGTGCACGCACGTATGGGTTTCAGAGGTTGGAGTAAATGCATCGCCCCAAGGGTAATATCGAGTAAGGCGCCATGAGAATAAAAGCTGCGAAGGTATTAAAATATTAAGTTCTGGAGATCTTGTTTGATACTTCATGATGCTTTTAAACTTGTATGAAACCCATGAAATTAGTATTATATTTTCGATGCCAAAAGACACCTAATTTGAAAATTCTTGACTTCCCACAAGACTTGTCACTGAATTGTTATAGTCGCATTACAGTGCTAACCAATTCATCGTAGCTTTAATTGCAGGAATGGTATGCTAATAAAAGCGTCATATACACACTTTGGATGTATTTTAAAAATACTGCAGGTCATTTGGAGGCGATCTGAATAGTCATCTGTAAAATGCACACTCGCATCTATTCTTCAATATTATCTTAATGTTATTCATGCATTCCAAAACTTGTCATTTGTTTACAGGAGACATTTTAGAACATCTTCGTGCTGAACTCCTACAGGTCGAGCATGTATCGAGCTGCTACAAGCAAACGCGTGCACTGCCCCTTGCGGTCCAGAAACACTTGTATTCGGGGAGCCAGGCTGTGCTCCTTAAAACCCAAGATGCCTGTAGCATCTCATGTGTCTTATTTGTTTCAGGACTGGTCTGGCCATCTATAGGCGTAGATATATGCATTTGTTTTGCCATGTTGGCTAATAAACCAAAAACCTAGCGCTAGATAGCTCTAAGAGCGTCTGACGACAACGACAGCCAAGTAGGCTACGGCTACGCATGCACCGCCCCACGACATTTACATAACTTTCTTATTGGTCACAGAAGAAACAGCGAGCCAATAGCAAATCACATACGATGAAAAAACATCAAAACACGTAACATTAAAAAGCAAATCATGTAACGCAAACAAGGGAAAGAAAATCTTAAATTACTTTGGACTGATTGGCTACGCCCCTGTGCTTGGCAACAAAATTAAATGAACAAGTAAAGGTTTATTCCAGGCTGAAAAGAGAAGCTTTTCTGGACACTCCACTCAAAGCGCTTTACAGGTAATGGGGATCCCCTCCACCATCACCAGTGTGCAGCCCCACCTGGATGATGCGACAGCAGCCATAGTGAGCCAGTACACTCACCACACATCAACTCTCAGTGGTGAGGAGAGCAGAGTAATGAAGCCAGTTCACATCTATCATACATATCTATCTAAAATGTTTAAAGAATTAAAAAAACATCAAGTTTAAAGTTAATGTCACAAACGCATGTGAAACCCATTAGTACTAATTTCCCATCTGATGGCATATTTAGGGCACAAAAGAAAAATATCCTTTAGAGAAAATTCAAATGAATGCAAGATAATGTAAATTGTGAGTCACCAGACTGCAGTAATGCATCTCCTGTCAACCTGCTTAATTTATAACTGTTGCATATTATGGCACACAGACAAGTGATGATTTATGTTACAGCCATGTCACATTTAAGACTCTCTGTTTGTCTTGCCTGTGAATACGATGCTTGCCAGTAATAGAACAAGACAATTTTGTCCTCAAACGTATGATTTATGTGCGCTAAAAAGTAAGTAATGAAGTAACAATTTAACATCCCATGAGAAAATATTCAGAGAGGTTCAGCAACTCTTGGTGTTATTTTAAAAAACATTGACCAGATTGTCAGCTATGCAAAGTTTTAGTGATTTTAAGTTTTTGTTCTACTTTTCCCACTTTTGAAATGTTGTGTCTGGAGACCAGGCAGCTGAGCTGCCCCACATCAGGTAGATAACATTGGAACAGATTTAATTTCGGAAAAAACTCGTGTGGTGGGAAACCCCTTTTGATTTTTTTCCCGTTACCTTTTTCCCCGGTTAACTTCGTTTAAATAAATTTGTAAATTTTATAAGGGTTAATAGAACCCACTGTCAGGATTAGACGAACGTAAAAAGATCGTTTCATTTCCTCTGGTGCTAAACGTTAGTCATGTAGCAAGAGATATGACAATGAAACAAGTCTTTGTTCAAAAAGCACTTGGTTCGTTTTAGACAATTTCATTCTATCCTAGGTCGTTAAATGCACAAAAAGCAAAGTGAATACAGTGTCGCCAATATCGAGCTACTTTCCACAGCTGCCAACGAGACTGAACTGGCGAAGTGCACAACTGCGGAGGCGCATGCGCCGTCGTCTACGTCCTCGGTGACGCCAGTGCTCCCAGTGAAGTTTGTAAACGTGTGGGGAGGACCGAGTCCGGCAGTGTTACACAAGTTGTTTCACTTGTGTAATTACAAAACGCCGCTTGGGCGTCTGTTTAAAACCTGCAGACACCTTCCAACAGGACTAAGAATCCGGACCATGGCACCTACAATTCACGACTGTTCCAAGGACTCAGGTATGGAAGTAAAAACGTGGTGAATGTGCTTCCAAAATTGTCATTCTGACGTGCGTGCTACGACCCGAGGTAGCCAGATGTGATTTGAAAGCTTTGAGTCAGCAAGAGCTCGGGGGTATCGATGTCCACCCATGCCAGAAATGCATGTGACAGTAATGAACATTGCTTAGCTAAGGAACAAGTAATAGGTTTATTATTCCATGCTGAAAAGAGAAGAAAGAAAACGCAACGTGTCGGCCGTGAACTACTTCAACCTACTTCTGCTGCGACCCACTAAACAGCTACTCACCTGCACTACTTCAGTGCTAGCTAAGGATAGCTTTGTGTATTTCTCTGGGACTTGCTGTAACCCCTGTCTCCAGTGGTAAATGTGCTTTTTGGAAGAGGCTGGGCTGAAGGCTGCCGTATTCGCAGGCTAAAAGATTAATCGTAAGGGTTTCAGTCGTGGTCTGGTGTTGCCCCGATGTGCACGCGTGATATATTTATAGAAAGGGTGCGCTTCAAACTGACACGCACAGTCCCGGCTATACTGCAGTAGTTTTACAAGGGCGCTTTGCTATTCACCCACTATTAAGTGGGGCAAGTTGACCGATTACAATGTTACGGAGAGCTATAAGAACATAAGAAAGCTTATGCATGAAAGGAGGTCACTTGGCCCATCTGACCATTTCACAGAGTCACTGACTGGAACGAGCTGGGTTCTCAGTTTTTACTCTACACCATGGCTGTACAGTACAGCTCGTGCCAGACGCCCACTGCCTTTTGTGTAAAAAAGTGCCTATTCTATTTTAAAAATACTTTTAAATAATAATATTTATTTAAATAATATATAATTATATATTAAATAAAAATCATTTTAAAAATGTATCACAAAAGTTTGTGGTCAACATGGTGGCGGAGTGGTTCACACTGCTGCCTCACAGCACTGGGACCCTGGGTTCATTTCTGGACCTGAGGTGCTGTCTGTGTGGAGTTTGTATGTTCTGCCCAGATATGTGTTCATTTCCCCCCGGTGCTCTGATTTCTTCCCACACTCCAAAGACATACTGGTGGGTTAATTGGCTTTTGGAAAAACTTGCCCTGACGTGAGTGTGTGTGTTTGTGTACCCACCCTTGCTTTTCCCCATGACCCTGTAACGAAAAAAGCAGTTAGAACATTGAAGATGAGCAATTAGGCTTTACTCTATATACTGCATGATGATCTGCTACATTAACTACAGTATACATAAAACTAGAAAGGAAAAATAAACACAGGCTGTATCATAGCTAGCTCCTTTTCCATTCAGTCGTACTTAATTTCTCATAAATGTGCCTGTTCCCTGTTATGTAAATCATAATGGTGGAGTAAGTAGCATTTTGAATAAACGCTATAAAGTATAACGAAGCCCTTTAAAACTGCTGACCTAGGTAGGAGCAGCATACAGGATGAAGTAAAGGCGCTTCTACAGCACAGGATTCTGGTACTGGATGGAGGAATGGGGACCATGATCCAGCAGAGAAATTTGGAGGAGCAGGACTTCAGGGGAGAGGAATTCAAGCAGCACCCTAAAAGCCTGAAAGGAAACAACGATCTCCTGAGCCTAACACAGCCTGACGTTATCTATAAGATTCATCAGGTAATGTGTCTACCTGTTTGTTAAAACTGATGGAGTTGGTCGTTTTACTTTGCGTCGCTGTGGCAGCATACAGCAGTGAAGTTGTTATTTAACTTTTGTGGTTATTCTTTCTCTATTTTTGATATCAAGTTCTTTGTTTGACTTGTGACTTCCTGATGAACATGTGCCAACCTTAACGTTTATGGCAAGGGTCTCCAGACCTGGTTCTTGAGGGGTGAAAGATATTCTCATATTTGTTCTCTGAATTACTTGAACACAAATCTAGTTAAATCACTCATAGCTCCAGGCCTTTATAATTTGATTATTTTTTCAACACCTGCTGGACTGGGGTTGGAGACACCTGTTTTTTTATGAAGTGCACAGAAAATATCCCTGAGCACAGCCAATAGTGAATATCTGCTTGCTGTGTTTCTTTGATTGAAGGAATATTTGCTGTCCGGAGCTGATATCATTGAAACAAACACGTTCAGCAGCACAAGCATAGCACAGGCTGACTACGGACTTGAAGATTTGGTAAGAAGACAGATGACATTCGGCGAAAAATGCTTATATGCGCACAACATAAGTGAAATTACATTAAACCTTTGATGATATTCCCAGAAGTTGGAGAAAGTTTTATGATTTATGTGGATTAAATTGAATTGCCAATATTTCATTCTTACTTTATTTTTAATCTTACTACTTTGAATTAATTCACAATTATAATGGTGATGGTTTAGTCAATATCTGGAGAACCTTATAATTGCTATAGGTCTATGAAAATAACACATTTTTTCCTCTGGCAGGCATACCGTCTTAATAAAGTTTCGGCAGAGGTGGCCAGGAAGGCTGCCAGCGATGTTGCTGCCCAGACAGGTTGGTATTGTGTTTTCTAGACTAGTGAAGAAATTCACAGGAGGCGTATTCCTGGCCTTGAAAGACTGGGAGCACTTAAAGGAAGTACTTTCAATCTTATCTGAGTGAGAAAGCATAATACCTCACTGAACACAAACATATGTAAACAAAGTCTCCATGCATCAGCTAACCTTGACTTATTCTCTTTCACAGGCATTAAAAGATATGTGGCTGGAGCAATTGGACCAACCAACAAGACTTTATCTGTCTCTCCCTCTGTGGAAAGACCAGACTTCCGGAATATTAGTAAGAACTTCACACCTATGATCCTATGATCATTCACATTAATCAGTAATGGCTACAATCCTTCTTATATTGAAGATTAATTACTTAACAAAATATAATTTATTTCTTTACTTCCTGAAACGTTTAAATCAAAAGAGCTCTCCCAGGCTTAAATTATTTAGAGTGTGATGTGCATTACTGGGCAAATGTGGTGGGGCCCCACAGCGCTGGGCCCTGGGTTCAATTCCAGACCAGGAGTCCTGTCTGTGTGGAGTTTGTATGTTCTGCCTGTGTTCATGTGGGTTTCCTCCAGGTACTCCAGTTCCCCCCACAGTTCAAAAACCTAATAGTAAGTAAATTGGCTTCTGGGAAAACTGGCCAGGACAAACTGTGTCTTGTTTGTGGGTGTGCCCTGTGAAGGACTGGTGTCCTGTCCAGAGTGTATGCTGCCTTGCACCCGTTGCTTGCTGGGATAAGCTGCCTGAATTGGAGAAAGCAGTTAGAAAATGGATGGATGTGCGATACTGCCCATGTGATTGAAGTTGGTAAGACCACCCATGGCACTGTGCTGCAGGCAGGAAACAAGGAGCACTTCAGTAGTCTAGGAGAAATACCAGAAGAAGTTTAAAAGGCGTTTCATTACAAGGAGCGGCTTTCAGACTTATGGAGCATTCATTCACTATGAATTATGGGCATGAATATTAATTGGCCCTTGCTACATTAGTGCTTGGTTATACAAATCATTCTTCTCATTCCAGCATGAGAGGGCAAGTGAACAAAACCAGGTGTAATATATTGAGTGTAGCCAGCATCAGTTCTGCAATACTCCCTCTGGACTCTGGGTAACAGTCGTCACCCCAGCAATAATTAACCTTTCATTTGTGTTATTCTCAATTTTTTTGCTCATGAAACACCCATATGCAAAACAACTTACTGTACATTGTCTATAAAATGAACTCGTGTAACAATCATGTACTGTACAGTACATACAAGCTGGGACCTTATTTATAAGCACTGTGCTGGGCAAAATGATGCAGTCAGTTTGAAAGCACATTGTGGAACCATGCAACAATGAAGGCTGCCTGTTTGCAGATATTCCTTGCCCACAGAGCACAGGAGCGATAAGCAAATTACGCTGCCAGCAGAAGAGCCAAGGGCATATTTAGCACCATACATCATTTAGACATGAATCATGTTTTACTTGGTGAAACAGAAGTGCAGGAAGAACTCCCCAAAGTTTTTTTTTTTCAGCCAGAGATAGAGCTTATTCCAACTTTCTCAATGCTGAACATTACAAAAGCGATTGTGTTTTCAAATTCTGCATTATAATCCAAAAACAAGTTTTTCAAAGAACAGAAAGGTACTTATTTAACTATTATACACACTTTACCATGAGACCTACACAACATAATGACCATACTTTATTTACCGATATAGCATAAATACAAGCCTCTCTTTTCACACTGTTTTAGATGGCTACTAAGATGAGAAAGATAATTGTTTCTCACAACCTCAGGCACAAGGAACACAAAGGATTTTTCTAAGGAGATTGTGTTTGTGGTGATGACAGTAATTCTATATTTTTCAACAAGGCAGAAGACTTTCTGCTCCTGGTTAAAATCCGTGTTTTGAATAACCACTTAAGGGGTGTGTTTATTTGTGCTTCATTTACAAGTATTTATAGTGATGTTTTAGAAATACATTTGCAGTTTCACATCATTGAGGATCATGTCATGGAACTAATATTGGTTATAAAACTGCTTTTACATGGTTTGATTTTATTGAACTGGCTAAACTCTAGCCTGCTACAATAATGTATATGCATGAATGTTTTCCCACAAATGTATACCTCCCTTCCTGATATCAACATCAGGGCTGCATGTTGCTGTCTTTTACCATTTATGGATGAGTTCAAATTAAAAGAGATCCGTAAAATCAAGATAAACGATGATACATTTTATAATGTATTTTTCACAGCTTTTGATGAACTGGTGGAAGCTTACGCAGAGCAGACCAGAGGCCTCCTGGATGGAGGGGCGGATATTTTGCTAGTTGAGACCATTTTTGACACAGCCAATGCCAAGGTAGGTTAAAAGCTCATTTTAAACTGAACAGGACTGTTCTTTTGTGGCAGTTTAGTCACTGTTTCAGGGCAAGTGAACAAACTGGGTGTAATATATTGAGTGTAGCCAGCATCAGTTCTGCAAATTTCCCAGTGGACACTGGGTAACAGTCGTCACCTCAGCAATTATTAACCTTACATTTGTGTTATTCTCTATTTTTTGCTCATGAAACGCCCATATGCAAAATCATGTACATACAAGCTGGAACCTTACTTGTAAGTACTGTGCTGGGACAAATGAAGTAGTAAGTTTTATGGATATGCTTCATATTTGCAGGGTTTTTATTTGACAGCCAAGGAATAAGGTTTTTAAGTGAAAAGAGTGATATATGTGTTTCACTGCTGCTCAATTTACTGCTCTCTGAGTTGTGTGAAATGGCGACTTTATTATAGTTTTAGCTTACAGCATCTCAAGGAAAATAAAACATTAGTAAGGACTAATAGCATCTTACACTTCTGGGAATTAGAATGTCAAGTTAAACAGTCATTGTTAAAGTTGATGGGTGATATTTTCCAGTTGACTGTACTTGTATAGATCATTTTCTGTATTAGATTTTAAAGGCGTTTGTGATATTATTTAGGCCAGATGGCATCTTCCTGATCATAAGCTGTTGTTTACCCTGTTGTATGATAAAATGGGTTTTGAAGTCTTTAAAATAATGTTGGAATGCAAAAACTGAGGTTTAAATTTTTTATCAACAGGCAGCGCTGTTTGCAATTGATAAACTTTTTGAGGAGCAATATGAGCCAAGACCCATATTTGTAAGTGAATGTATTTTTTTAATTTCATTTGTATTATGATGTGAAATTGACAGGCTTAGCCTGTTTTATGTGTCCTCATGTCTTTTGAATTCCTGCCTTAATGGTAGATCTCAGGGACCATTGTGGACAAGAGTGGACGCACCCTCTCTGGACAGACAGGAGAGGCCTTTGTCATCAGCATGTCTCATGCCAAACCTCTGTGGTGAGTTAAGTCCTAGCCCTGTCGGTAACCGGGGGGATTGATGGGGACGCTGTATGACGTTTTGTTCATTTTCAGCATAGGACTGAACTGTGCGTTGGGTGCAGCCGAAATGAGGCCTTTCATTGAAGCCATCGGAAAAAACACAACCTCTTATGTGATCTGTTATCCCAACGCAGGTAATCGCTTATGTTTCTTACTGTGTTTTGATTTGTAATGGAAAATAAAAATGATTAGAATAGTAACACAAAATATTGTGCATTTATATTAAGATTGTATTTATTTTTTTAGTAAAATGCATGCACAAGATTTTCATTTTGAATTTAGAACTGCCCATTATTTTTCTTATACGAGCCAGATCTTGACTCATGGTAACAAACCCTGTTACTGACATGGGGAAAAATGGGGACGTGCACGCAGATTTCTCCCACACACATACTCTCGAGCCACTCGTCTTTTAACACTGGTGCTGCCTTTTAGAGAATCCAGGTCACAGAAAGCTGGCGATGTGATTAGTGCTTTTTTTTTTTATTCCACAAGAGTGATTGCTTGTAGGCAGTGTAATCAGATCCGGATATAATTTGTCTCGCAAAGCAAAACTTATTTTAAATGCGAATGTTTCATTTTTACAAAATGAGAATTCTAAATGCGATTTAAACCCCCTAATGGTGCTTTTCGTTTCATTAAGGTCTTCCTAATACCTTTGGGGAATATGATGAAACTCCTGAATTGACAGCAAAAAATTTGAAGGCAAGTCTTTCATCTCACAGTGGGATCTACTTTGTAACCTGAAAATTTTACTTTTTTTCGTCCATTCCCAGACAGGTCAAGGTAGCCCTAAAGTGCATCAGCAATTGAGCTTCCGGGCATCTACAGTATGGAATAATCCTTTTGCAGAAGAGGCACCGATTTGCTGGGCTGTAATACACAATTGGATATTTTTTTCTTTCTGTTTGTAGGAATTCGCTGAGGATGGGTTGCTAAACATTGTTGGTGGCTGCTGTGGAACTACTCCTGCGCATATTCGGTAATTAAATGGTCAAATATGAAACTGTTTTGTAGCACACTTAGAGAATGGGTACTGACGGCGTCCCTGTTTGTCTGAAGGGCAATTGCCGATGCCGTGAAGCACTGCCAACCCAGAATTCCTCCGTCTGCTCTGTTTCAAGACTACATGCTCCTATCAGGTTGAATATTACTTGTTACTCAGTTACTGCTTCCTTAAGTGAGCCTTCTTCTCTTTGTTTTGGTATATAGCCCTGTGTGAAACGGGTGAATTTTAATGCCTCTTTTTTTAATATTTCATGTTCTTAAAGGACTGGAGCCTTTCCGGATCGGCCCTTACACAAACTTTGTCAACATTGGCGAGCGCTGCAACGTTGCAGGGTCCCGGAAGTTCGCCAAGTTGATCATGTCAGGAAATTATGAGGTATGTCTTCTGAGATTTCGAGCTTTAAAAGGCAATGATCTAGTTGCTCTGGATCTTAACCGAACAGTGCACACGTTAAAAGAGACTCCCCCAGTTTCTTTAAGAGCAGCCACAATTACATTTTCTATTTTCTAATCTCTGCATCCAGCACAGAGTCACAGAGGCAAACAGTGGGCGCAAGGCAGGATACACTGTGTGTGGGACACCGATCCATGCCAGCAGCCATATCACCCTGCAACTCACAACTGGCAACCCACTGAAGCTAAGCAGGTGTGAGCCTGGTCAGTACCTGGATGGGAGACCTCCTGGGAAAAACTAAGGTTGCTGCTGGAAGAGGTGTTAGTGGGGCCAGCAGGGGGCGCTCACCCTGCAGTCCATGTGGGTCCTAATGCCCCAGTATAGTGACGGGGACACTATACTGTAAACAGGCGCCGTCCTTCGGATGAGACGTAAAACCGAGGTCCTGACTCTCTGTGGTCATTAAAAATCCCAGGGTGCTTCTCGAAAAGAGTAGGGGTGTAACCCCGGTGTCCTGGAGGGGAGTCCCCATTACCTGTAAAGCGCTTTGAGTGGAGTGTCCAGAAAAGCGCTATATAAGTGTAAGCAATTATTATTATTATTATTATTATTATCTCGGGACTCACACACACACACACACACACACACACACACACACACACACACACACACACACACACCAGGGCCAGTTTTCCTAAAATCCAGTTAACCTGCCAGTTTGTCTTTGGTCTGTGGGAGGAAACCAGAGCTCCCAGAGGAGCCCCGTGCAAAGATGGAGACCATACAAGCTCAACGCAGACAGGAATTGAACCCAGGACCCCAGTGCTGCGAGTCTGCAATGCTAACCACTGCACTATAGTGCCTTCTTAATTTTTATTTTAATTTTAATTTGTGCTGAGCGCTTGTTGATTGGTGTGTTCTCCAGGAGGCGCTCAGCATTGCCAAGTCCCAAGTGGAGATGGGCGCCCAGGTTCTGGATATTAACATGGACGAGGGCATGCTGGAGGGGAAGAGTGCCATGACGCGCTTCTGCAACCTGATCGCCTCGGAGCCCGACATTGCCAGGGTATGCCTCCCTCTCGGTGGCACTGGGCTCGGCGTGCTTGTCGCCAGTTCCATTCATGTGCTTCACTGTCGGGTTGCACGGCTGGCGCCATTTCAATTTAGGTCCAATAGAGATCATCCGCTTTTTACAGGGAGCTCAGAAACCCTGCAATAGTCAATGCATATGTGTGGTAGCTGGTTACTCATTGACACAATTAACCTAATTTAATGAATTAATTAATTCAGTTAATGAACACTATATTAAGCAAATTAAGTGTAGCAAAATCGCTGAAAGCCGCCTTCCTCACGGTTATTATCTGCTCTTCCATATGTGAAGATCTTATTGTTATGGGAATAACTGGAACAGGACTTTCTCTGCATAAAGTGCATTTTTAAAATCCAAGGTATGTGGTCAGAGTTTTTTTTATAACCGGCAGTAGATTTTGCAGCAATAGGGGTTTTCTGCTGCTTCCCACCCTTCAGATGATTCCATCTGGTGAAATCGTTAATTATTTTTGTATTGAGTTCTGTATCTCGGTGTTCTTTCGGTTTGTGGGGTTATTAAAGCCCTCTCTCGCCACACGAGAGTGAGGCTCCTGCTGCTATCGCGCCGTGTCCCCGTGCGCAGGTGCCCCTGTGCATCGACTCGTCCAGCTTCTCGGTGATCGAGGCGGGGCTGAAGTGCTGCCAGGGCAAGTGCGTCGTGAACAGCATCAGCCTGAAGGAGGGCGAGGAGGACTTCCTGCAGAAGGCGCGCACCGTGCGCCGCTTCGGCGCGGCCGTCGTCGTCATGGCCTTTGACGAGGAGGGACAGGCAAGTCTCGGCACCCTTCTGTCCCTGCCTGGTCGTGTGTGTCTGTGTGTGTCTGTGTGTGTCTGTGTGTGTCTGTGTGTGTCTGTGTGTGTCTGTGTGTGTCTGTGTGTGTCTGTGTGTGTCTGTGTGTGTCTGTGTGTGTCTGTGTGTGTCTGTGTGTGTCCTGGTGGCAGAGCAGATAGAGGCCCTGCTTCACGCCGTTGTAACCCTGACAGACTGAGACTATCGGAAGTGGGCTTTGTTTCAGGCATCGTTGACCTGCTTTCTGGCTGGAGTGTACAGCACGTTTTGGCATAGCTATGTGCATTTTTGGAAATACAAACACAGAGCAGTACAAATGCAGTAATTTTGGAAGCCTATATCAAAACCTTACAAAACTGAACTGAGTTTAAGGTTTCCCTTGCTTGTTCCTTAATGTCTTTAAAGGCCACTGAGACAGAGCACAAAATCCAGGTTTGCACCCGAGCATACAATCTCCTGGTGAACAGGGTGGGCTTCAACCCCAATGACATCATCTTTGACCCGAATATCCTCACCATTGGCACTGGAATGGAGGAGCACAACATATATGCAATCAATTTCATGAAAGCAACCAGAGTTATAAAGGTCAGAGTCCGTTTTCACCTTCTTTGTCTCGTTATGGGATGTTTTGATGTTCTGGAGCTGGACGAAGCCTGTCTTTGTTTCAGGTGAAGCTCTGAGAAGTGACAGTGTTTGAGTTTGTCAAGCTCCATAACTAAATCTCTTGGACAACAAAGTGCAAACTACTGCCCAGCAGATAACATAATCTCTCAATTATTTTTTTCCCACTTTTTTTTAATTTACAGGAATATAAAATTCACTTTATTTCTGTTAGCCCTTGTTGATCTTAATAACTATTTATTTTAAAACTAGTAAGGAAGCAGCTGCAGTAACGAAGCATGAAATAATGGACCAGGGTGGTTTTTCTGCTGGATATTCAGGTCTTGTTTTGGTGGTGTTTTTAGTTCTATTCACTTGTGAGTTCTGGCTGCTGGGCGCCTTTTGATAGTTTCCCATGACTCCCGGCAGGAAACGCTGCCAGGAGCCCGGGTCAGTGGGGGTCTCTCCAACCTGTCCTTCTCCTTTCGCGGGATGGAGGCCATAAGGGAGGCCATGCATGGCGCCTTCCTGTACCATGCCATCAAGGTACTGAGCGCCCTGCCCTCGTCGGCAAGCCCACGCCCGGGAAAAGTGGGCCGTACGTGTTCTGATTGGCGTCGCGGTGTTGCTTATTCAGAATCCGCTGTTGGCCTTCAGGTTGGGATGGACATGGGCATCGTGAACGCGGGAAACCTCCCGGTCTACGACGACATTGACAAGCAGCTCCTACTGCTGTGCGAGAACCTCATCTGGAACAAGGACCCAGAGGCCACGGAGAAGCTGCTGCTCTATGCCCAGGTACGGGGCGCCCCAGAGCCCCCCGCCTGCTCTGGGTGCCACTGAGAGTTTCTGTTCCTGGTGGGGCTCTCCAGGTCTTAGGTTTCATGTTTCTGGAGAGGGACTGGACCTGTTCAGGTGTTGACATTGACTTTCAGAACCACGCCAAAGGGGGCAAGAAGGTGGTTCAGACGGATGAGTGGCGAAGGGGCACAGTGGAGGAACGTCTGGAATACGCGCTGATTAAGGTAAGGTGTTTCTTTTTCAAGCCCGCACGATCGTGCAGGCAAGATTGGAGCATGTTTCCGTAACTGGAAATAGCGGTTGTCAGCAGGAGAGTTCCATCTTCAGAGGAGTCCACTGCATTTCGAGGGATATGCAATGGAGCTGTTGGGAGTATTTTGCATCGTTTCATTGCCCCCTCTTGAACAGAAATGCCTTCTTTTCAGAAACAAGCGAGTGGGAGTCGTGTTGCTTCAGAGCCTGGTGGAGTTAAAAACATGACACTGGTGACAGTTTCACTTTTCAGTTTAACTGGTCAATCTTTTTAATAAATATATTTACACCCGTAGAAGGCTCCACAGCGTTTCCTTTCTTCTCTTTTCAGCATGGAATAAACCTATTACTTGTTCCTTTGCAGCCTATGCATGCTGACGCAGCTACCTACTGGAACTACTTCATAAGTATATTTATATGTGGACATGCCGTAATTATTGTTTCTGGGCTTTAGTGATGTCTGAGTCTAGTTATATGAAAGATTCCATGGCACCGTTTTTAAGAGGAGGAATATTACCCAAGTGTCCTGTCTAAATTCTCCACTGTGCTTGTGTAACATGGCCTGCACAGATATCCCTCCTAATTTAATACACGAGACAAAAAGAGCAGCTAGAGGGAATATTGCTAGGTAGGGTGGGGTCTGCACCTCGGTGGTAGACGAAAAGGGTCTCCACAATGATATAAGATGCTTTGGGATCCTTTGGGAGGAAAGGCGCTATATAAACGTGAGGAACGTCTGTTTAGAGCGCTGTCCGGATAAAATGTGAACCTGCTGTTTCAGGGCATCGAGAAGTATGTGTTAGAGGATACAGAGGAGGCCAGAGCACAGAGCAGCAAGTACCCCCGTCCCCTGCACATCATCGAGGGCCCTCTCATGAACGGCATGAAAGTAGTGGGCGACTTGTTCGGAGCAGGAAAAATGTTTCTGCCACAGGTAAGGGAGTATTTTTTTCCTCCATGTTTATATATAATCCTACCTGGTGAAACTGAAGTCATTAGGTCCTTATGCACTATAATTAAAATATGGATTATGTTTCTGAATAGTGTGTCTCATAATCTTGCAATGCCCTCTGTTTCAGTTTGTGAGTCTGGGTAGACCATTTAGTTACTTACGGTTTGTCATGACTGTTTTCCCAGAATACAGTTTAAGCGTCTGCATTAAAAGAAAACAACTTGCTGCCGAGTGCAGTTTTACAAGAAGATGATGGTTGTGCTTAGGCAATGAGTTGTCCTTGTTTTTTTTAATGTATTCCATAAGGAGATGATTTTTTTTTTGGTTGTTAAAATATCATCCACTTTCTAATCCTTTTTAAAGACTAAGGAGTAAGGAGAGTACTATAGGAGTGAGATCAGTTACTCCTATATTAAAAATCCTGGCTTGGATTTTGATACAGTGGTGAACTACAGACCAATTTCTAATGTATCATTCCTGTCTAAGGTTTTAGAATACAGTATGTGGCTTCACATCAGTTACAGGCTCAGATGATGGCTAATGATCTGTTTGAACTTGCCTTCTAGCTCACAACATACCTTTGTTGCATATCACTCCTGCACTTTTAAGTCTCTTCATTCGTTGCCTGTAAAGTCACATTCACTGCAAGATTTTGTTACTAACTTTTAACGCTTTAAATAAGCTGTCTCATCATCATCTCTGAAGTCCTCCATGTTTACCCTGCCTCCTGTAGGCTCTGTTCGGCCGAGGGGCAGAGATTTGCTTCTTCCTTCTTTGGCAAATATTATAATGTATCAATACTTTCAGTGACTCATTTTTTATGTGCTGGATAAAGGTAATTAAATCGGCCCGTGTCATGAAGAAAGCAGTTGGGTATCTCATCCCATTCATGGAGAAAGAGAGGGAAGAGATGAAGGCAGCTTCTGGCAGTACTGATGACATAGTAAGTCCGAGACACTGCTTGTTTTATACATGGGAGAACCCAGGTGAAGATGGATTTCAGTCTAAAATTTATCTTGGGGTTTGGGTTAAAGTTAGTTTAAGAATGGGGTTAAAGTTGAAGGTTTAGGTTAAAGCTGCATTTGTATTATCTCTTTAAAGGGCAACAGCAGACTTCTTTTAGAAATATTGTCCATTTGGAATGTTTTTTAACTCTGTGACTACCGCTGTACTGTACATTTTAATTCTTCCTGCAGGGATGCTGTCTGCCCTGCAGTAGGGCAGCAGCTGTGGTATGGTGGAGGACAGGGCTTCAGTCCCTTTTTAATTTAAGTCTGACCAGAACTGAGAGTGCCCGATATCTCCTTAAACCATGATGGACAAAATCTAAAAGTACATAATATCTGCTTAAACAATGATTAAAGGAACCCAAGAATATTCTTACAGTTTATCACGTACCAGGGCTAGCAGCCTTGGCTTTACACCATATACTGAAACTGTTCTGGGTGGGTTTGCTGTTTGTGATTTTGTATAAAAAGCCTCCTTTTGTATCAATGAGTTGAGTCAGTGCTTCATCGGCTTTGGCTCCCATATGCTTACGTAATAAAAGTAATGCCTGCCTCAGACGCACCCGGATCGTGTTTCGAACCCGCTGCCTCCTTGTCAGATCGCTCTTGTCTGCATTCTCTTCTTTTGTATTTCCCAGGATCCCTACCAGGGTACAATCGTGCTCGCCACCGTGAAGGGGGATGTGCACGACATCGGGAAGAACATTGTGGGCGTCGTCCTGGGCTGTAACAATTTCAGGTGTGCTCGCCGTCTCAGCTGGTCACATGGCCCCCGGTCCTGCCTCTGAAGTTTCTAGGAAATGGAGGGCTGTGTGGGAGAAGGCTTTTTTTTAAACAGCCTTGGTTTTTTTTCTTGTTGTTTTTTTTTTAAATACTAGCTCCTATTATTACCGCTAAAAACCAAACAAGCCAGATAGGCCAAATCGCCAATTTTTGTTTGTGAGCCTTCTTGTGTTCTTGGGTACTATTATCGAAAATGAAGCTTGAATATGTCAAGGATACATCTCTGATGCTTTCACAGCTCCTCACGCGGAGGATAAACTTTTTGTTGCTCTCCTCCCCCACGGTTCTTGAAAGCAAAGCTTGTGTTTGTAGCGATGGAATTCTGTGATTCTTCGGCCGCCGGCAGCTCCATCTCCTTGCCTGGCTTTTAGCGAAACACACTCCCCTAAGACCGTTTGCAGAAGCAGTTAAAGGGGCCCTATTCTGAAATACCGAAATCAAAAAATCATACCTCTCATCTACAAAAACTTGAAGGAGTCATGTCCCAGGGGTGTAACAGTAGTGGGAGCCAGCGCCACTCTGAATAAGTCATCCTGTCGTAATGTTCCCATTCCAGCAGTTTTACTGTCCTTGGTGGGGGTGTCTGGAGTCCCAGACTAATTTCTCACCCTTTTCTCAGAGTTTATGTGGTGTGGAGACATGGGATAATCTGGTGTGGATTTCACCAGAGCCATGGATGGCCAAATTGTCTATTTTAAATGGAATTAAATTATAAGAGGAATTATGATAAATTGTCCTTGGGAATGGAAAGAAAAAAATATTTTTCTATGCAGGGAGGACTAAAAAAGACTTGTTTTGAAGCCTGCATTTTTCTTTGATGGCTGACTTCTGCACAGCCCATCTTTTGCTGTTAATTTGCTGGGGTTTTATTCATATATTTCTATTTGCTTTTCTTTTTCCACCTGATAGAGTGATTGATTTGGGGGTTATGACTCCGTGTGATAAGATATTACGCGAAGCCATTGAGAAAAAAGCAGGTGAGTGATCGGTTTTTGTTCCTTCATTTTGTGATTGTGAAATGTTTTTGTGTCAGTACGGATTTTATATTTGTAGGAGTCTTATCATTGTTTTCCCTTTTAACTACGCTGTTTGCATGCTGTTTGGTAATGTTTGCACAGTATTGTGCTTTTGTTGCAATCATTCCCAGCTCTTAGATGTTAAAAGCAAGAGTAGACTTCTGCCAGTTGTTCATTCTCTGTATTGCTCTGTCATGCAGAAGTCTTGCTTTAGTTAGCAATGCAATGTGCTGTGGTATCTTGGTTTTCTTGAGGGATGTTATAGCAGGGCAGCTGGATGTGGAGTGTCAAGAGTGGGTTAAGCCACAAGAGGGCGGTGTAGAGACACTCCAGAGATGGGGAGAAAGTATTCTTTCCTTGCCTGAGCAGTCCGGGTTGTTCTTTGTTTAGACATCATTGGCTTGTCGGGATTGATCACTCCCTCTCTGGATGAGATGATCTATGTGGCGAAGGAGATGGAGAGGCTGGGAGTGAGGATCCCCTTACTGATTGGAGGAGCCACAACATCCAAGTACGGTAAACTCAGGGAAGGGGAGACAAGTATTCAAACCTCTGTTGGACATTTATTGTGTTTACATGCCAGTGCATTTGTTTATTATTATTACTTACAGTGCCTTGCGAAAGTATTCGGCCCCCTTGAACTTTTCAACCTTTTGCCACATTTCAGGCTTCAAACATAAAGATATAAATTTTTTATTTTATGTGAAGAATCACCAACAAGTGGGACACAATTGTGAAGTGGAACGAAATCTATTGGATTTTTGAAACTTTTTTAACTAATAAAAAAATGAAAAGTGGGGCGTGCAAAATTATTCGGCCCCTTTACTTTCAGTGCAGCAAACTCTCTCCAGAAGTTCAGCGAGGATCTCTGAATGATCCAATGTTGTCCTAAATGACTGATGGTGATAAATAGAATCCACCTGTGTGTAATCAAGTCTCTGTATAAATGCACCTGCTCTGTGATAGTCTCAAGGTTCTGTTGAAAGCGCAGAGAGCATCATGAAGACCAAGGAACACACCAGGCAGGTCCGTAATACTGTTGTGGAGAAGTTTAAAGCCGGATTTGGATACAAAAAGATTTCCCAAGCTTCAAACATCCCAAGGAGCACTGTGCAAGCGATCATCTTGAAATGGAAGGAGTATCAGACCACTGCAAATCTACCAAGACCTGGCCGTCCCTCTAAACTTTCAGCTCAGACAAGGAGAAGACTGATCAGAGATGCAGCCAAGAGGCCCATGATCACTCTGGATGAACTGCAGAGAACTACAGCTGAGGTGGGAGAGTCTGTCCATAGGACAACAATCAGTCTTACACTGCACAAATCTGGCCTTTATGGAAGAGTGGCAAGAAGAAAGCCATTTCTCAAAGATATCCATAAAAAGTCTCGTCTAAAGTTTGCCACAAGCCACCTGGGAGACACCCCAAACATGTGGAAGAAGGTGCTCTGGTCAGATGAAACCAAAATCGAACTTTTTGGCCACAATGCAAAACGATATGTTTGGCGTAAAAGCAACACAGCTCATCACCCTCAACACACCATCCCCACTGTCAAACATGGTGGTGGCAGCATCATGGTTTGGGCCTGCTTTTCTTCAGCAGGGACAGGGAAGATGGTTAAAATTGAGGGGAAGATGGATGCAGCCAAATACAGGACCATTCTGGATGAAAACCTGTTGGAGTCTGCAAAAGACCTGAAACTGGGACGGAGATTTATCTTCCAACAAGACAATGATCCCAAACATACAGCAAAATCTACAAAGGAATGGTTCACAAATAAACGTATCCAGGTGTTTGAATGGCCAAGTCAAAGTCCAGACCTGAATCCAATCGAGAATCTGTGGAAAGAGCTGAAAACTGCTGTTCACAAACGCTCTCCATCCAACCTCAGTGAGCTCGAGCTGTTTTGCAAGGAAGAATGGGCAAGAATTTCAGTCTCTCGATGTGCAAAACTGATAGAGACATACCCCAAGCGACTTGCAGCTGTAATCGCAGCAAAAGGTGGCTCTACAAAGTATTAACGCAAGGGGGCCGAATAATTTTGCACGCCCCACTTTTCATTTTTTTATTAGTTAAAAAAGTTTCAAAAATCCAATAGATTTCGTTCCACTTCACAATTGTGTCCCACTTGTTGGTGATTCTTCACATAAAATAAAAAATTTATATCTTTATGTTTGAAGCCTGAAATGTGGCAAAAGGTTGAAAAGTTCAAGGGGGCCGAATACTTTCGCAAGGCACTGTACATGTCCATATCGCTTTTCATCTCAATGGATCCCAAAGAGCTTGCACTAATTCTTCCTCCACTGAAGGGCAGCACCCACTTTGGTGGTGAGTGGCTGCCATTATGTTCCAGCTCCTTTTAACCTCTTGCTCAAAGAATGGCGCCTACTACACCATCAGTGTCCCTGATCACCATACTGGGTAGCTGGTATCAGAAATTTTTGGTCTAGATATTGGAGCGCTATCTGCTAAGAGCACTCCAGCACCACTTTCAACCTGGTTATCCATTGAGGGTTCAGGACTGATCAGACACAAACGTTTAGCTTTCGGTATCTGATGAGATGAGGCTTCAAGGTGGAACCTGTCTCGATTTGAATTGGAGGGGTGGGTAGAAAGAGACAGTTATTTAACTTATACTGTTATATACATATACATACTGCAGCCCAGCAGTCGATGCCCTGCAATGCAAACAATTGAAATTGAAAGTGAGATTGTGTAAAGAATAAAAATATTTAAAATGGAGCATAAGAAGAAGGTGAGAAAAAAAAGCAAATGCATACGAATATTAGAAAGTACAAAGAAGGGCAAGTGATCGCATAACTATTTAAAAGACTAAATGTCTTTCTGATGAGCCTCTTTAAATGTCTGTAATACAGGAGTTACTTGTGCATTGTAATGGGCTTATGTGGTCTTAACTATAGGACTTCATTTGAAGATAGTTTTCTGGTCTGAGTTGGACCAAAATCTCTAGGCATGTCTGGTTTGGGTTTTAGACAGGTCTGAAATAACCAGAGATGGAAGCCTGTTTTTCATTTGATTATATAGCTTGAGAGAGAGATGAAGTGTCTTGGAGATGCTGCAATGGTGTGCCAAGAGGACACTTGTATACGGGGGGCTCGTAAAAATATAGTGACCAGAGCAGAAGACCGTTTGAAATGCTGAATAAAATAAAACATTCAGTAAGATGCAAAATGTCAGATGTGAGAAAGCAAGTAGATCAGGATATATTAGCATGTAGCTCATCCAGGTGCCAGCCATCTAGTCCCTTTTCTCAAGGGTGCGTGAAATTAAGTTTGGCTAGAAGTTATTCTGGCATGGTGTGGCCTGTCACCATTCAGCAGTTTTGTTTGTTGTTTGTGCTGCACTAGGACCCACACTGCTGTTAAGATTGCTCCCAGGTACAGCGCCCCAGTGGTCCATGTCTTAGATGCCTCCAGGAGTGTGGTTGTGGTGAGTTGACCATGCAGTACCGATGGGGTGTCTTAGCAGAGCGACACACATGCTCTGCTTGAGGCCACATATCTGTGGAATACAGCAAGGCTCTGATCCGCAGTGCCCACCCTGTGTCCACTAATTCATTTCCATTCTGAGTTTTAAGATTGAATCGTTTTGTGATTTGAG